>NW_027664306.1:0-79295 GCF_963455305.1 Plecotus auritus | reverse complement strand
TTACTGCTCTACATGAATAACCTTTGTGCATGTACAAACAGCATTGTACACTCTACTATGCAGTATAGAACCCTCACACACTTGTCTTCAGACTACGTTTTACAGTTTACTTCTACATTTCCGCAGTTACAGTGTTTCAAATCCTGGTTGACCGTCCTTACTGCTCTATTTCCTGGATGTCCCGCTTCGTACGAAATTCTTTCTATACTATTGCCTGCTATTGAGCAATCTTATGTACTTGTTCTCTAAGTGTTCTGTGCCATTGACTGCTATTTTCCTCTGATTTTGGACTGGTTTCTGGCACTCTCCTGTAAGTGGCTTACTGTTCTACTTAAATATCTTCCCTGCATGTACAAACACAATTGTTTGCTCTTCTCTGCTGTTGAGAACCCTAATACACATGTCTTTCAACTTTGTTTTATAGTTTATTGCTCTTTTTCAGGCATTCTAGTGGTCAAATACTTCTTTAAAGTGCTTGTTGGTCTATCTGAATTATTTCTGGTATCATACTAAGTTATTTCTATACTGTAGGTTGACATAGAGTAGTGTTTTCCACTTGTTCTCTAACTATTCTGTTGAATTAACTGCTATTTTCCTTTGAATTCTCAATGGTTTCTGGCCCTGTCCTATAAGTGGATTACTGTTCTTATTAAAAAACTTCCCTGCATTTACAAACACGATTGTTCTCTCTTCTCTGCTGTTGAGAACCCTAATACACTTGGCTTTCAACTTTGTTTTACACTTCATTGCTCCTTTTCAGGAATTCCAGTGGTCTAATACTACTTTAAAGAGCTTGTTGATCTACCTGAAGGATTTCTGGTATCATACTAAGTTATTCCTATACTGTAGCTTGACCTAGAGAAGCGTTTTCCACTTGTTCTCTGAGTCTTCTCTAAAGCACTGCTATTTTCCTTTGAACTCGCATTGGTTTCTGGCACTGTCCTGTATGTCGCTTACTGTTCTACATGAATAACCTTTGTGCAGGTACAAACACCATTGTACAGTGTTCTATGCAGTTGAGAACCCTCATACACTTGCCTTCAAAGTATATTTTACAGTTTACTGGTACATTTTAGCAATTTTAGTGTTTCAAATCATGGTTTAAGTGCTTTACTGCTTAATTTACTGGATATCCCGCTTCGTACGAAATTCTTTCTATACTATTGCCTGTTATTGAGAACTCGTATCTACTTATTATCCAACTATTCTGTGCCATTGACTCCTATTTTCCTTTAATTTTGCAGTGATTTCTGGCACTCTCCCACAAGTAGCTCACTGTTCTACTTAAATATTTTCCCTGTATGTATAAAAACCATTGTACTCTCTTCTCTGCTGTTGAGAACCCTCGTGCACTCCCTTTAAATTTGTTTTACAGTTTATTGCTCCTTTACAGGAATTCTAATGGTGAAATACTACTTTAAAGTGCTTGTTGATCTTCCTGAAGGATTTCTGGTATCCTACTAAGTTATTTATCTACTGTAGCTTGACATAGAGAAGTGTTTTCTACTTGTTCTCTAACTATTCTGTTGAATTAACTTCTATTTTCCTTTGAATTCGCGGTGGTTTCTGGCAGTATCCTATAAATGGCTTACTGTTCTACTTCCATATCTTCCCTGCATGTACAAACACAATTGTTCTCTCTTCTCTGCTCTCGAGAACCCGAATACACTTGTCTTTCAACATTGTTTTATAGTTTATTGCTCCTTTTCAGGATTTCTATTGGCCAAATACTACTTTAACGTGCTTGTTGATCTATCTGAAGCATTTCTGGAATCATAATACGTTATTTCTATATTGTAGCTTGACATAGAGAAGGGTTTTCCACTTGTTCTCTCACTATTCTCTAACTAAGTGCTATTATCTTTTGAATTCGCATTGGTTTCTGGCACTGTCTTATATGTCGCTTACTGTTCTACATGAATAACTTTTGTGCCCTTACAAACACCATTGTACACTCTTCTATGCAGTTGAGAACCCTCATACACTTGACTTCAGACTATGTTTTACAGTTTACTGCTACATTTCAGGAGTTCTAGTGTTTCAAATACTGCTTTAAGGTCCTTACAGCTCTATTTCCTGGATATCCCGCTTCGTACGGAATTCTTTCGATACTATTGCCTGTCATTGAGAACTCTTATCTACTTGTTCTCTCACTATTCTGTGTCATTGAGTGCCATTTTTCTCTGATTTTGGACTGGTTTCTGGCACTCTCCTATAAGTGGTTTACTGTTCTACCTAAATAAATTCCCTGCATGTACAAACGCAATTGTTCTCTCTTCTCTGCTGTTGAGAACCCTAATACACTTGCCTTTCAACTTTGTTTTACAATTTATTGCTCCTTTGCAGGAATTCTAGCGTTCAAAAACTACTTTAAAGTGCTTGTTGCTCCACCTGAAGGATTTCCGGTATCATACTCAGTTATTTCTATACTGTAGCTTGACATAGAGAAACGTTTTCCACTTATTCTCTAAGTCTTCTCTAACTTACTGCTATTTTCCTTGAATTCGCATTGGTTTCTTCCACTCTCTCATATGGCGCTTACTGCTCTACATGAATAACCTTTGTGCATGTACAAACAGCATTGTACACTCTACTATGCAGTATAGAACCCTCACACACTTGTCTTCAGACTACGTTTTACAGTTTACTTCTACATTTCCGCAGTTACAGTGTTTCAAATACTGGTTGACCGTCCTTACTGCTCTATTTCCTGGATGTCCCGCTTCGTACGAAATCCTTTCTATACTATTGCCTGCTATTGAGCAATCTTATGTACTTGTTCTCTAAGTGTTCTGTGCCATTGACTGCTATTTTCCTCTGATTTTGGACTGGTTTCTGGCACTCTCCTGTAAGTGGCTTACTGTTCTACTTAAATATCTTCCCTGCATGTACAAACACAATTGTTTGCTCTTCTCTGCTGTTGAGAACCCTAATACACATGTCTTTCAACTTTGTTTTATAGTTTATTGCTCTTTTTCAGGCATTCTAGTGGTCAAATACTTCTTTAAAGTGCTTGTTGGTCTATCTGAATTATTTCTGGTATCATACTAAGTTATTTCTATACTGTAGGTTGACATAGAGTAGTGTTTTCCACTTGTTCTCTAACTATTCTTTTGAATTAACTGCTATTTTCCTTTGAATTCTCAATGGTTTCTGGCCCTGTCCTATAAGTGGATTACTGTTCTTATTAAAAAACTTCCCTGCATTTACAAACACGATTGTTCTCTCTTCTCTGCTGTTGAGAACCCTAATACACTTGGCTTTCAACTTTGTTTTACACTTCATTGCTCCTGTTCAGGAATTCCAGTGGTCTAATACTACTTTAAAGAGCTTGTTGATCTACCTGAAGGATTTCTGGTATCATACTAAGTTATTCCTATACTGTAGCTTGACCTAGAGAAGCGTTTTCCACTTGTTCTCTGAGTCTTCTCTAAAGCACTGCTATTTTCCTTTGAACTCGCCTTGGTTTCTGGCACTGTCCTGTATGTCGCTTACTGTTCTACATGAATAACCTTTGTGCAGGTACAAACACCATTGTACAGTGTTCTATGCAGTTGAGAACCCTCATACACTTGCCTTCAAAGTATATTTTACAGTTTACTGGTACATTTTAGCAATTTTAGTGTTTCAAATCATGGTTTAAGTGCTTTACTGCTTAATTTACTGGATATCCCGCTTCGTACGAAATTCTTTCTATACTATTGCCTGTTATTGAGAACTCGTATCTACTTATTATCCAACTATTCTGTGCCATTGACTCCTATTTTCCTTTAATTTTGCAGTGATTTCTGGCACTCTCCCACAAGTAGCTCACTGTTCTACTTAAATATTTTCCCTGTATGTATAAAAACCATTGTACTCTCTTCTCTGCTGTTGAGAACCCTCGTGCACTCCCTTTAAATTTGTTTTACAGTTTATTGCTCCTTTACAGGAATTCTAATGGTGAAATACTACTTTAAAGTGCTTGTTGATCTTCCTGAAGGATTTCTGGTATCCTACTAAGTTATTTATCTACTGTAGCTTGACATAGAGAAGTGTTTTCTACTTGTTCTCTAACTATTCTGTTGAATTAACTTCTATTTTCCTTTGAATTCGCGGTGGTTTCTGGCAGTATCCTATAAATGGCTTACTGTTCTACTTCCATATCTTCCCTGCATGTACAAACACAATTGTTCTCTCTTCTCTGCTCTCGAGAACCCGAATACACTTGTCTTTCAACATTGTTTTATAGTTTATTGCTCCTTTTCAGGATTTCTATTGGCCAAATACTACTTTAACGTGCTTGTTGATCTATCTGAAGCATTTCTGGAATCATAATACGTTATTTCTATATTGTAGCTTGACATAGAGAAGGGTTTTCCACTTGTTCTCTCACTATTCTCTAACTAAGTGCTATTATCTTTTGAATTCGCATTGGTTTCTGGCACTGTCTTATATGTCGCTTACTGTTCTACATGAATAACTTTTGTGCCCTTACAAACACCATTGTACACTCTTCTATGCAGTTGAGAACCCTCATACACTTGACTTCAGACTATGTTTTACAGTTTACTGCTACATTTCAGGAGTTCTAGTGTTTCAAATACTGCTTTAAGGTCCTTACAGCTCTATTTCCTGGATATCCCGCTTTGTACGGAATTCTTTCAATACTATTGCCTGTCATTGAGAACTCTTATCTACTTGTTCTCTCACTATTCTGTGTCATTGAGTGCCATTTTTCTCTGATTTTGGACTGGTTTCTGGCACTCTCCTATAAGTGGTTTACTGTTCTACCTAAATAAATTCCCTGCATGTACAAACGCAATTGTTCTCTCTTCTCTGCTGTTGAGAACCCTAATACACTTGCCTTTCAACTTTGTTTTACAATTTATTGCTCCTTTGCAGGAATTCTAGTGTTCAAAAACTACTTTAAAGTGCTTGTTGCTCCACCTGAAGGATTTCCGGTATCATACTCAGTTATTTCTATACTGTAGCTTGACATAGAGAAACGTTTTCCACTTATTCTCTAAGTCTTCTCTAACTTACTGCTATTTTCCTTGAATTCGCATTGGTTTCTTCCACTCTCTCATATGGCGCTTACTGCTCTACATGAATAACCTTTGTGCATGTACAAACAGCATTGTACACTCTACTATGCAGTATAGAACCCTCACACACTTGTCTTCAGACTACGTTTTACAGTTTACTTCTACATTTCCGCAGTTACAGTGTTTCAAATACTGGTTGACCGTCCTTACTGCTCTATTTCCTGGATGTCCCGCTTCGTACGAAATCCTTTCTATACTATTGCCTGCTATTGAGCAATCTTATGTACTTGTTCTCTAAGTGTTCTGTGCCATTGACTGCTATTTTCCTCTGATTTTGGACTGGTTTCTGGCACTCTCCTGTAAGTGGCTTACTGTTCTACTTAAATATCTTCCCTGCATGTACAAACACAATTGTTTGCTCTTCTCTGTTGTTGAGAACCCTAATACACATGTCTTTCAACTTTGTTTTATAGTTTATTGCTCTTTTTCAGGCATTCTAGTGGTCAAATACTTCTTTAAAGTGCTTGTTGGTCTATCTGAATTATTTCTGGTATCATACTAAGTTATTTCTATACTGTAGGTTGACATAGAGTAGTGTTTTCCACTTGTTCTCTAACTATTCTGTTGAATTAACTGCTATTTTCCTTTGAATTCTCAATGGTTTCTGGCCCTGTCCTATAAGTGGATTACTGTTCTTATTAAAAAACTTCCCTGCATTTACAAACACGATTGTTCTCTCTTCTCTGCTGTTGAGAACCCTAATACACTTGGCTTTCAACTTTGTTTTACACTTCATTGCTCCTGTTCAGGAATTCCAGTGGTCTAATACTACTTTAAAGAGCTTGTTGATCTACCTGAAGGATTTCTGGTATCATACTAAGTTATTCCTATACTGTAGCTTGACCTAGAGAAGCGTTTTCCACTTGTTCTCTGAGTCTTCTCTAAAGCACTGCTATTTTCCTTTGAACTCGCATTGGTTTCTGGCACTGTCCTGTATGTCGCTTACTGTTCTACATGAATAACCTTTGTGCAGGTACAAACACCATTGTACAGTGTTCTATGCAGTTGAGAACCCTCATACACTTGCCTTCAAAGTATATTTTACAGTTTACTGGTACATTTTAGCAATTTTAGTGTTTCAAATCATGGTTTAAGTGCTTTACTGCTTAATTTACTGGATATCCCGCTTCGTACGAAATTCTTTCTATACTATTGCCTGTTATTGAGAACTCGTATCTACTTATTATCCAACTATTCTGTGCCATTGACTCCTATTTTCCTTTAATTTTGCAGTGATTTCTGGCACTCTCCCACAAGTAGCTCACTGTTCTACTTAAATATTTTCCCTGTATGTATAAAAACCATTGTACTCTCTTCTCTGCTGTTGAGAACCCTCGTGCACTCCCTTTAAATTTGTTTTACAGTTTATTGCTCCTTTACAGGAATTCTAATGGTGAAATACTACTTTAAAGTGCTTGTTGATCTTCCTGAAGGATTTCTGGTATCCTACTAAGTTATTTATCTACTGTAGCTTGACATAGAGAAGTGTTTTCTACTTGTTCTCTAACTATTCTGTTGAATTAACTTCTATTTTCCTTTGAATTCGCGGTGGTTTCTGGCAGTATCCTATAAATGGCTTACTGTTCTACTTCCATATCTTCCCTGCATGTACAAACACAATTGTTCTCTCTTCTCTGCTCTCGAGAACCCGAATACACTTGTCTTTCAACATTGTTTTATAGTTTATTGCTCCTTTTCAGGATTTCTATTGGCCAAATACTACTTTAACGTGCTTGTTGATCTATCTGAAGCATTTCTGGAATCATAATACGTTATTTCTATATTGTAGCTTGACATAGAGAAGGGTTTTCCACTTGTTCTCTCACTATTCTCTAAGTGCTATTATCTTTTGAATTCGCATTGGTTTCTGGCACTGTCTTATATGTCGCTTACTGTTCTACATGAATAACTTTTGTGCCCTTACAAACACCATTGTACACTCTTCTATGCAGTTGAGAACCCTCATACACTTGACTTCAGACTATGTTTTACAGTTTACTGCTACATTTCAGGAGTTCTAGTGTTTCAAATACTGCTTTAAGGTCCTTACAGCTCTATTTCCTGGATATCCCGCTTCGTACGGAATTCTTTCGATACTATTGCCTGTCATTGAGAACTCTTATCTACTTGTTCTCTCACTATTCTGTGTCATTGAGTGCCATTTTTCTCTGATTTTGGACTGGTTTCTGGCACTCTCCTATAAGTGGTTTACTTTTCTACCTAAATAAATTCCCTGCATGTACAAACGCAATTGTTCTCTCTTCTCTGCTGTTGAGAACCCTCATACACTTGCCTTTCAACTTTGTTTTACAATTTATTGCTCCTTTGCAGGAATTCTAGCGTTCAAAAACTACTTTAAAGTGCTTGTTGCTCCACCTGAAGGATTTCCGGTATCATACTCAGTTATTTCTATACTGTAGCTTGACATAGAGAAACGTTTTCCACTTATTCTCTAAGTCTTCTCTAACTTACTGCTATTTTCCTTGAATTCGCATTGGTATCTGCCACTCTCATATGGCGCTTACTGCTCTACATGAATAACCTTTGTGCATGTACAAACAGCATTGTACACTCTACTATGCAGTATAGAACCCTCACACACTTGTCTTCAGACTACGTTTTACAGTTTACTTCTACATTTCCGCAGTTACAGTGTTTCAAATCCTGGTTGACCGTCCTTACTGCTCTATTTCCTGGATGTCCCGCTTCGTACGAAATTCTTTCTATACTATTGCCTGCTATTGAGCAATCTTATGTACTTGTTCTCTAAGTGTTCTGTGCCATTGACTGCTATTTTCCTCTGATTTTGGACTGGTTTCTGGCACTCTCCTGTAAGTGGCTTACTGTTCTACTTAAATATCTTCCCTGCATGTACAAACACAATTGTTTGCTCTTCTCTGCTGTTGAGAACCCTAATACACATGTCTTTCAACTTTGTTTTATAGTTTATTGCTCTTTTTCAGGCATTCTAGTGGTCAAATACTTCTTTAAAGTGCTTGTTGGTCTATCTGAATTATTTCTGGTATCATACTAAGTTATTTCTATACTGTAGGTTGACATAGAGTAGTGTTTTCCACTTGTTCTCTAACTATTCTGTTGAATTAACTGCTATTTTCCTTTGAATTCTCAATGGTTTCTGGCCCTGTCCTATAAGTGGATTACTGTTCTTATTAAAAAACTTCCCTGCATTTACAAACACGATTGTTCTCTCTTCTCTGCTGTTGAGAACCCTAATACACTTGGCTTTCAACTTTGTTTTACACTTCATTGCTCCTTTTCAGGAATTCCAGTGGTCTAATACTACTTTAAAGAGCTTGTTGATCTACCTGAAGGATTTCTGGTATCATACTAAGTTATTCCTATACTGTAGCTTGACCTAGAGAAGCGTTTTCCACTTGTTCTCTGAGTCTTCTCTAAAGCACTGCTATTTTCCTTTGAACTCGCATTGGTTTCTGGCACTGTCCTGTATGTCGCTTACTGTTCTACATGAATAACCTTTGTGCAGGTACAAACACCATTGTACAGTGTTCTATGCAGTTGAGAACCCTCATACACTTGCCTTCAAAGTATATTTTACAGTTTACTGGTACATTTTAGCAATTTTAGTGTTTCAAATCATGGTTTAAGTGCTTTACTGCTTAATTTACTGGATATCCCGCTTCGTACGAAATTCTTTCTATACTATTGCCTGTTATTGAGAACTCGTATCTACTTATTATCCAACTATTCTGTGCCATTGACTCCTATTTTCCTTTAATTTTGCAGTGATTTCTGGCACTCTCCCACAAGTAGCTCACTGTTCTACTTAAATATTTTCCCTGTATGTATAAAAACCATTGTACTCTCTTCTCTGCTGTTGAGAACCCTCGTGCACTCCCTTTAAATTTGTTTTACAGTTTATTGCTCCTTTACAGGAATTCTAATGGTGAAATACTACTTTAAAGTGCTTGTTGATCTTCCTGAAGGATTTCTGGTATTCTACTAAGTTATTTATCTACTGTAGCTTGACATAGAGAAGTGTTTTCTACTTGTTCTCTAACTATTCTGTTGAATTAACTTCAATTTTCCTTTGAATTCGCGGTGGTTTCTGGCAGTATCCTATAAATGGCTTACTGTTCTACTTCCATATCTTCCCTGCATGTACAAACACAATTGTTCTCTCTTCTCTGCTCTCGAGAACCCGAATACACTTGTCTTTCAACATTGTTTTATAGTTTATTGCTCCTTTTCAGGATTTCTATTGGCCAAATACTACTTTAACGTGCTTGTTGATCTATCTGAAGCATTTCTGGAATCATAATACGTTATTTCTATATTGTAGCTTGACATAGAGAAGGGTTTTCCACTTGTTCTCTCACTATTCTCTAACTAAGTGCTATTATCTTTTGAATTCGCATTGGTTTCTGGCACTGTCTTATATGTCGCTTACTGTTCTACATGAATAACTTTTGTGCCCGTACAAACACCATTGTACACTCTTCTATGCAGTTGAGAACCCTCATACACTTGTCTTCAGACTATGTTTTACAGTTTACTGCTACATTTCAGGAGTTCTAGTGTTTCAAATACTGCTTTAAGGTCCTTACAGCTCTATTTCCTGGATATCCCGCTTCGTACGGAATTCTTTCGATACTGTTGTCTGTCATTGAGAACTCTTATCTACTTGTTCTCTCACTATTCTGTGCCATTGAGTGCCATTTTTCTCAGATTTTGGACTGGTTTCTGGCACTCTCCTATAAGTGGTTTACTGTTCTACCTAAATAAATTCCCTGCATGTACAAACGCAATGGTTCTCTCTTCTCTGCTGTTGAGAACCCTAATACACTTGCCTTTCAACTTTGTTTTACAATTTATTGCTCCTTTTCAGGAATTCTATTGTTCAAAAACTACTTTAAAGTGCTTGTTGCTCCACCTGAAGGATTTCCGGTATCATACTCAGTTATTTCTATACTGTAGCTTGACATAGAGAAACGTTTTCCACTTATTCTCTAAGTCTTCTCTAACTTACTGCTATTTTCCTTGAATTCGCATTGGTTTCTGCCACTCTCTCATATGGCGCTTACTGCTCTACATGAATAACCTTTGTGCATGTACAAAAACATTGTACACTCTACTATGCAGTATAGAACCCTCACACACTTGTCTTCAGACTACGTTTTACAGTTTACTTCTACATTTCCGCAGTTACAGTGTTTCAAATACTGGTTGACCGTCCTTACTGCTCTATTTCCTGGATGTCCCGCTACGTACGAAATTCTTTCTATACTATTGCCTGTTATTGAGAAATCTTATGTACTTGTTCTCTAAGTGTTCTGTGCCATTGACTGCTATTTTCCTCTGATTTTGGACTGGTTTCTGGCACTCTCCTGTAAGTGGCTTACTGTTCTACTTAAATATCTTCCCTGCATGTACAAACACAATTGTTTGCTCTTCTCTGCTGTTGAGAACCCTAATACACATGTCTTTCAACTTTGTTTTATAGTTTATTGCTCTTTTTCAGGCATTCTAGTGGTCAAATACTTCTTTAAAGTGCTTGTTGGTCTATCTGAATTATTTCTGGTATCATACTAAGTTATTTCTATACTGTAGGTTGACATAGAGTAGTGTTTTCCACTTGTTCTCCAACTATTCTGTTGAGTTAACTGCTATTTTCCTTTGAATTCTCAGTGGTTTCTGGCCCTGTCCTATAAGTGGATTACTGTTCTTATTAAAAAACTTCCCTGCATTTACAAACACGATTGTTCTCTCTTCTCTGCTGTTGAGAACCCTAATACACTTGGCTTTCAACTTTGTTTTATACTTCATTGCTCCTGTTCAGGAATTCCAGTGGTCTAATACTACTTTAAAGTGCTTGTTGATCTACCTGAAGGATTTCTGGTATCATACTAAGTTATTTCTATACTGTAGCTTGACCTAGAGAAGCGTTTTCCACTTGTTCTCTAAGTCTTCTCTAACGCACTGCTATTTTCCTTTGAATTCGCATTGGTTTCTGGCACTGTCCTGTAAGTCGCTTACTGTTCTACATGAATAACCTTTGTGCAGGTACATACACAATTGTTCACTGTTCTATGCAGTTGAGAACCCTCATACACTTGCCTACAAACTATATTTTACATTTTACTGGTACATTATAGCAATTTTAGTGTTTCAAATACTGGTTTAAGGTCCTTACTGCTTAATTTACTGGATATCCCGCCTCGTACGAAATTCTTTCTATACTATTGCCTGTTATTGAGAACTCGTATCTACTGATTATCCAACTATTCTGTGCCATTGACTCCTATTTTCCTTTAATTTTGCAGTGATTTCTTTCACTCTCCCATAAGTAGCTCACTGTTCTACTTAAATATTTTCCCTGTATGTATAAAAACCATTGTACTCTCTTCTCTGCTGTTGAGTACCCTCGTGCACTCCCTTTAAATTTCTTTTACAGTTTATTGCTCCTTTACAGGAATTCTAGTGGTGAAATACTACTTTAAAGTGCTTGTTGATCTTCCTGAAGGATTTCTGGTATCCTACTAAGTTATTTATCTACTGTAGCTTGACATAGAGAAGTGTTTTCTACTTGTTCTCTAACTATTCTGTTGAATTAACCTCTATTTTCCTTTGAATTCGCCGTGGTTTCTGGCAGTATCCTATAAATGGCTTACTGTTCTACTTCCATATCTTCCCTGCATGTACAAACACTATTGTTCTCTCTTCTCTGCTCTCGAGAACCCGAATACACTTGTCTTTCAACATTGTTTTAAAGTTTATTGCTCCTTTTCAGGATTTCTATTGGTCAAATACTACTTTAACGTGCTTGTTGATCTATCTGAAGCATTTCTGGAATCATAATACGTTATTTCTATATTGTAGCTTGACATAGAGAAGGGTTTTCCACTTGTTCTCTCACTATTCTCTAACTAAGTGCTATTATCTTTTGAATTCGCATTGGTTTCTGGCACTGTCTTATATGTCGCTTACTGTTCTACATGAATAACTTTTGTGCCCGTACAAACACCATTGTACACTCTTCTATGCAGTTGAGAACCCTCATACACTTGACTTCAGACTATGTTTTACAGTTTACTGCTACATTTCAGGAGTTCTAGTGTTTCAAATACTGCTTTAAGGTCCTTACAGCTCTATTTCCTGGATATCCCGCTTCGTATGGAATTCTTTCGATACTATTGCCTGTCATTGAGAACTCTTATCTACTTGTTCTCTCACTATTCTGTGTCATTGAGTGCCATTTTTCTCTGATTTTGGACTGGTTTCTGGCACTCTCCTATAAGTGGTTTACTGTTCTACCTAAATAAATTCCCTGCATGTACAAACGCAATTGTTCTCTCTTCTCTGCTGTTGAGAACCCTAATACACTTGCCTTTCAACTTTGTTTTACAATTTATTGCTCCTTTTCAGGAATTCTAGTGTTCAAAAACTACTTTAAAGTGCTTGTTGCTCCACCTGAAGGATTTCCGGTATCATACTCAGTTATTTCTATACTGTAGCTTGACATAGAGAAACGTTTTCCACTTATTCTCTAAGTCTTCTCTAACTTACTGCTATTTTCCTTGAATTCGCATTGGTATCTGCCACTCTCTCATATGGCGCTTACTGCTCTACATGAATAACCTTTGTGCATGTACAAACAGCATTGTACACTCTACTATGCAGTATAGAACCGTCACACACTTGTCTTCAGACTACGTTTTACAGTTTACTTCTACATTTCCGCAGTTACAGTGTTTCAAATACTGGTTGACCGTCCTTACTGCTCTATTTCCTGGATGTCCCGCTTCGTACGAAATTCTTTCTATACTATTGCCTGCTATTGAGAAATCTTATGTACTTGTTCTCTAAGTGTTCTGTGCCATTGACTGCTATTTTCCTCTGATTTTGGACTGGTTTCTGGCACTCTCCTGTAAGTGGCTTACTGTTCTACTTAAATATCTTCCCTGCATGTACAAACACAATTGTTTGCTCTTCTCTGCTGTTGAGAACCCTAATACACATGTCTTTCAACTTTGTTTTATAGTTTATTGCTCTTTTTCAGGCATTCTAGTGGTCAAATACTTCTTTAAAGTGCTTGTTGGTCTATCTGAATTATTTCTGGTATCATACTAAGTTATTTCTATACTGTAGGTTGACATAGAGTAGTGTTTTCCACTTGTTCTCTAACTATTCTGTTGAATTAACTGCTATTTTCCTTTGAATTCTCAATGGTTTCTGGCCCTGTCCTATAAGTGGATTACTGTTCTTATTAAAAAACTTCCCTGCATTTACAAACACGATTGTTCTCTCTTCTCTGCTGTTGAGAACCCTAATACACTTGGCTTTCAACTTTGTTTTACACTTCATTGCTCCTGTTCGGGAATTCCAGTGGTCTAATACTACTTTAAAGAGCTTGTTGATCTACCTGAAGGATTTCTGGTATCATACTAAGTTATTCCTATACTGTAGCTTGACCTAGAGAAGCGTTTTCCACTTGTTCTCTGAGTCTTCTCTAAAGCACTGCTATTTTCCTTTGAACTCGCATTGGTTTCTGGCACTGTCCTGTATGTCGCTTACTGTTCTACATGAATAACCTTTGTGCAGGTACAAACACCATTGTACACTGTTCTATGCAGTTGAGAACCCTCATACACTTGCCTTCAAAGTATATTTTACAGTTTACTGGTACATTTTAGCAATTTTAGTGTTTCAAATCATGGTTTAAGTGCTTTACTGCTTAATTTACTGGATATCCCGCCTTGTACGAAATTCTTTCTATACTATTGCCTGTTATTGAGAACTCGTATCTACTGATTATCCAACTATTCTGTGCCATTGACTCCTATTTTCCTTTAATTTTGCAGTGATTTCTTTCACTCTCCCATAAGTAGCTCACTGTTCTACTTAAATATTTTCCCTGTATGTATAAAAACCATTGTACTCTCTTCTCTGCTGTTGAGTACCCTCGTGCACTCCCTTTAAATTTCTTTTACAGTTTATTGCTCCTTTACAGGAATTCTAGTGGTGAAATACTACTTTAAAGTGCTTGTTGATCTTCCTGAAGGATTTCTGGTATCCTACTAAGTTATTTATCTACTGTAGCTTGACATAGAGAAGTGTTTTCTACTTGTTCTCTAACTATTCTGTTGAATTAACCTCTATTTTCCTTTGAATTCGCCGTGGTTTCTGGCAGTATCCTATAAATGGCTTACTGTTCTACTTCCATATCTTCCCTGCATGTACAAACACTATTGTTCTCTCTTCTCTGCTCTCGAGAACCCGAATACACTTGTCTTTCAACATTGTTTTAAAGTTTATTGCTCCTTTTCAGGATTTCTATTGGTCAAATACTACTTTAACGTGCTTGTTGATCTATCTGAAGCATTTCTGGAATCATAATACGTTATTTCTATATTGTAGCTTGACATAGAGAAGGGTTTTCCACTTGTTCTCTCACTATTCTCTAACTAAGTGCTATTATCTTTTGAATTCGCATTGGTTTCTGGCACTGTCTTATATGTCGCTTACTGTTCTACATGAATAACTTTTGTGCCCGTACAAACACCATTGTACACTCTTCTATGCAGTTGAGAACCCTCATACACTTGACTTCAGACTATGTTTTACAGTTTACTGCTACATTTCAGGAGTTCTAGTGTTTCAAATACTGCTTTAAGGTCCTTACAGCTCTATTTCCTGGATATCCCGCTTCGTATGGAATTCTTTCGATACTATTGCCTGTCATTGAGAACTCTTATCTACTTGTTCTCTCACTATTCTGTGTCATTGAGTGCCATTTTTCTCTGATTTTGGACTGGTTTCTGGCACTCTCCTATAAGTGGTTTACTGTTCTACCTAAATAAATTCCCTGCATGTACAAACGCAATTGTTCTCTCTTCTCTGCTGTTGAGAACCCTAATACACTTGCCTTTCAACTTTGTTTTACAATTTATTGCTCCTTTTCAGGAATTCTAGTGTTCAAAAACTACTTTAAAGTGCTTGTTGCTCCACCTGAAGGATTTCCGGTATCATACTCAGTTATTTCTATACTGTAGCTTGACATAGAGAAACGTTTTCCACTTATTCTCTAAGTCTTCTCTAACTTACTGCTATTTTCCTTGAATTCGCATTGGTATCTGCCACTCTCTCATATGGCGCTTACTGCTCTACATGAATAACCTTTGTGCATGTACAAACAGCATTGTACACTCTACTATGCAGTATAGAACCGTCACACACTTGTCTTCAGACTACGTTTTACAGTTTACTTCTACATTTCCGCAGTTACAGTGTTTCAAATACTGGTTGACCGTCCTTACTGCTCTATTTCCTGGATGTCCCGCTTCGTACGAAATTCTTTCTATACTATTGCCTGCTATTGAGAAATCTTATGTACTTGTTCTCTAAGTGTTCTGTGCCATTGACTGCTATTTTCCTCTGATTTTGGACTGGTTTCTGGCACTCTCCTGTAAGTGGCTTACTGTTCTACTTAAATATCTTCCCTGCATGTACAAACACAATTGTTTGCTCTTCTCTGCTGTTGAGAACCCTAATACACATGTCTTTCAACTTTGTTTTATAGTTTATTGCTCTTTTTCAGGCATTCTAGTGGTCAAATACTTCTTTAAAGTGCTTGTTGGTCTATCTGAATTATTTCTGGTATCATACTAAGTTATTTCTATACTGTAGGTTGACATAGAGTAGTGTTTTCCACTTGTTCTCTAACTATTCTGTTGAATTAACTGCTATTTTCCTTTGAATTCTCAATGGTTTCTGGCCCTGTCCTATAAGTGGATTACTGTTCTTATTAAAAAACTTCCCTGCATTTACAAACACGATTGTTCTCTCTTCTCTGCTGTTGAGAACCCTAATACACTTGGCTTTCAACTTTGTTTTACACTTCATTGCTCCTGTTCGGGAATTCCAGTGGTCTAATACTACTTTAAAGAGCTTGTTGATCTACCTGAAGGATTTCTGGTATCATACTAAGTTATTCCTATACTGTAGCTTGACCTAGAGAAGCGTTTTCCACTTGTTCTCTGAGTCTTCTCTAAAGCACTGCTATTTTCCTTTGAACTCGCATTGGTTTCTGGCACTGTCCTGTATGTCGCTTACTGTTCTACATGAATAACCTTTGTGCAGGTACAAACACCATTGTACACTGTTCTATGCAGTTGAGAACCCTCATACACTTGCCTTCAAAGTATATTTTACAGTTTACTGGTACATTTTAGCAATTTTAGTGTTTCAAATCATGGTTTAAGTGCTTTACTGCTTAATTTACTGGATATCCCGCCTTGTACGAAATTCTTTCTATACTATTGCCTGTTATTGAGAACTCGTATCTACTGATTATCCAACTATTCTGTGCCATTGACTCCTATTTTCCTTTAATTTTGCAGTGATTTCTTTCACTCTCCCATAAGTAGCTCACTGTTCTACTTAAATATTTTCCCTGTATGTATAAAAACCATTGTACTCTCTTCTCTGCTGTTGAGTACCCTCGTGCACTCCCTTTAAATTTCTTTTACAGTTTATTGCTCCTTTACAGGAATTCTAGTGGTGAAATACTACTTTAAAGTGCTTGTTGATCTTCCTGAAGGATTTCTGGTATCCTACTAAGTTATTTATCTACTGTAGCTTGACATAGAGAAGTGTTTTCTACTTGTTCTCTAACTATTCTGTTGAATTAACCTCTATTTTCCTTTGAATTCGCCGTGGTTTCTGGCAGTATCCTATAAATGGCTTACTGTTCTACTTCCATATCTTCCCTGCATGTACAAACACTATTGTTCTCTCTTCTCTGCTCTCGAGAACCCGAATACACTTGTCTTTCAACATTGTTTTAAAGTTTATTGCTCCTTTTCAGGATTTCTATTGGTCAAATACTACTTTAACGTGCTTGTTGATCTATCTGAAGCATTTCTGGAATCATAATACGTTATTTCTATATTGTAGCTTGACATAGAGAAGGGTTTTCCACTTGTTCTCTCACTATTCTCTAACTAAGTGCTATTATCTTTTGAATTCGCATTGGTTTCTGGCACTGTCTTATATGTCGCTTACTGTTCTACATGAATAACTTTTGTGCCCGTACAAACACCATTGTACACTCTTCTATGCAGTTGAGAACCCTCATACACTTGACTTCAGACTATGTTTTACAGTTTACTGCTACATTTCAGGAGTTCTAGTGTTTCAAATACTGCTTTAAGGTCCTTACAGCTCTATTTCCTGGATATCCCGCTTCGTATGGAATTCTTTCGATACTATTGCCTGTCATTGAGAACTCTTATCTACTTGTTCTCTCACTATTCTGTGTCATTGAGTGCCATTTTTCTCTGATTTTGGACTGGTTTCTGGCACTCTCCTATAAGTGGTTTACTGTTCTACCTAAATAAATTCCCTGCATGTACAAACGCAATTGTTCTCTCTTCTCTGCTGTTGAGAACCCTAATACACTTGCCTTTCAACTTTGTTTTACAATTTATTGCTCCTTTTCAGGAATTCTAGTGTTCAAAAACTACTTTAAAGTGCTTGTTGCTCCACCTGAAGGATTTCCGGTATCATACTCAGTTATTTCTATACTGTAGCTTGACATAGAGAAACGTTTTCCACTTATTCTCTAAGTCTTCTCTAACTTACTGCTATTTTCCTTGAATTCGCATTGGTATCTGCCACTCTCTCATATGGCGCTTACTGCTCTACATGAATAACCTTTGTGCATGTACAAACAGCATTGTACACTCTACTATGCAGTATAGAACCGTCACACACTTGTCTTCAGACTACGTTTTACAGTTTACTTCTACATTTCCGCAGTTACAGTGTTTCAAATACTGGTTGACCGTCCTTACTGCTCTATTTCCTGGATGTCCCGCTTCGTACGAAATTCTTTCTATACTATTGCCTGCTATTGAGAAATCTTATGTACTTGTTCTCTAAGTGTTCTGTGCCATTGACTGCTATTTTCCTCTGATTTTGGACTGGTTTCTGGCACTCTCCTGTAAGTGGCTTACTGTTCTACTTAAATATCTTCCCTGCATGTACAAACACAATTGTTTGCTCTTCTCTGCTGTTGAGAACCCTAATACACATGTCTTTCAACTTTGTTTTATAGTTTATTGCTCTTTTTCAGGCATTCTAGTGGTCAAATACTTCTTTAAAGTGCTTGTTGGTCTATCTGAATTATTTCTGGTATCATACTAAGTTATTTCTATACTGTAGGTTGACATAGAGTAGTGTTTTCCACTTGTTCTCTAACTATTCTGTTGAATTAACTGCTATTTTCCTTTGAATTCTCAATGGTTTCTGGCCCTGTCCTATAAGTGGATTACTGTTCTTATTAAAAAACTTCCCTGCATTTACAAACACGATTGTTCTCTCTTCTCTGCTGTTGAGAACCCTAATACACTTGGCTTTCAACTTTGTTTTACACTTCATTGCTCCTGTTCGGGAATTCCAGTGGTCTAATACTACTTTAAAGAGCTTGTTGATCTACCTGAAGGATTTCTGGTATCATACTAAGTTATTCCTATACTGTAGCTTGACCTAGAGAAGCGTTTTCCACTTGTTCTCTGAGTCTTCTCTAAAGCACTGCTATTTTCCTTTGAACTCGCATTGGTTTCTGGCACTGTCCTGTATGTCGCTTACTGTTCTACATGAATAACCTTTGTGCAGGTACAAACACCATTGTACACTGTTCTATGCAGTTGAGAACCCTCATACACTTGCCTTCAAAGTATATTTTACAGTTTACTGGTACATTTTAGCAATTTTAGTGTTTCAAATCATGGTTTAAGTGCTTTACTGCTTAATTTACTGGATATCCCGCTTCGTACGAAATTCTTTCTATACTATTGCCTGTTATTGAGAACTCGTATCTACTTATTATCCAACTATTCTGTGCCATTGACTCCTATTTTCCTTTAATTTTGCAGTGATTTCTGGCACTCTCCCACAAGTAGCTCACTGTTCTACTTAAATATTTTCCCTGTATGTATAAAAACCATTGTACTCTCTTCTCTGCTGTTGAGAACCCTCGTGCACTCCCTTTAAATTTGTTTTACAGTTTATTGCTCCTTTACAGGAATTCTAGTGGTGAAATACTACTTTAAAGTGCTTGTTGATCTTCCTGAAGGATTTCTGGTATCCTACTAAGTTATTTATCTACTGTAGCTTGACATAGAGAAGTGTTTTCTACTTGTTCTCTAACTATTCTGTTGAATTAACCTCTATTTTCCTTTGAATTCGCGGTGGTTTCTGGCAGTATCCTATAAATGGCTTACTGTTCTACTTCCATATCTTCCCTGCATGTACAAACACAATTGTTCTCTATTCTCTGCTCTCGAGAACCCGAATACACTTGTCTTTCAACATTGTTTTATAGTTTATTGCTCCTTTTCAGGATTTCTATTGGTCAAATACTACTTTAACGTGCTTGTTGATCTATCTGAAGCATTTCTGGAATCATAATACGTTATTTCTATATTGTAGCTTGACATAGAGAAGGGTTTTCCACTTGTTCTCTCACTATTCTCTAACTAAGTGCTATTATCTTTTGAATTCGCATTGGTTTCTGGCACTGTCTTATATGTCGCTTACTGTTCTACATGAATAACTTTTGTGCCCGTACAAACACCATTGTACACTCTTCTATGCAGTTGAGAACCCTCATACACTTGTCTTCAGACTATGTTTTACAGTTTACTGCTACATTTCAGGAGTTCTAGTGTTTCAAATACTGCTTTAAGGTCCTTACAGCTCTATTTCCTGGATATCCCGCTTCGTACGTAATTCTTTCGATACTGTTGTCTGTCATTGAGAACTCTTATCTACTTGTTCTCTCACTATTCTGTGCCATTGAGTGCCATTTTTCTCAGATTTTGGACTGCTTTCTGGCACTCTCCTATAAGTGGTTTACTGTTCTACCTAAATAAATTCCCTGCATGTACAAACGCAATGGTTCTCTCTTCTCTGCTGTTGAGAACCCTAATACACTTGCCTTTCAACTTTGTTTTACAATTTATTGCTCCTTTTCAGGAATTCTAGTGTTCAAAAACTACTTTAAAGTGCTTGTTGCTCCACCTGAAGGATTTCCGGTATCATACTCAGTTATTTCTATACTGTAGCTTGACATAGAGAAACGTTTTCCACTTATTCTCTAAGTCTTCTCTAACTTACTGCTATTTTCCTTGAATTCGCATTGGTTTCTGCCACTCTCTCATATGGCGCTTACTACTCTACATGAATAACCTTTGTGCATGTACAAAAACATTGTACACTCTACTATGCAGTATAGAACCCTCACACACTTGTCTTCAGACTACGTTTTACAGTTTACTTCTACATTTCCGCAGTTACAGTGTTTCAAATACTGGTTTACCGTCCTTACTGCTCTATTTCCTGGATGTCCCGCTACGTACGAAATTCTTTCTATACTATTGCCTGTTATTGAGAAATCTTATGTACTTGTTCTCTAAGTGTTCTGTGCCATTGACTGCTATTTTCCTCTGTTTGGACTGGTTTCTGGCACTCTCCTTTAAGTGGCTTACTGTTCTACTTAAATATCTTCCCTGCATGTACAAACACAATTGTTTGCTCTTCTCTGCTGTTGAGAACCCTAATACACATGTCTTTCAACTTTGTTTTATAGTTTATTGCTCTTTTTCAGGCATTCTAGTGGTCAAATACTTCTTTAAAGTGCTTGTTGGTCTATCTGAATTATTTCTGGTATCATACTAAGTTATTTCTATACTGTAGGTTGACATAGAGTAGTGTTTTCCACTTGTTCTCCAACTATTCTGTTGAGTTAACTGCTATTTTCCTTTGAATTCTCAGTGGTTTCTGGCCCTGTCCTATAAGTGGATTACTGTTCTTATTAAAAAACTTCCCTGCATTTACAAACACGATTGTTCTCTCTTCTCTGCTGTTGAGAACCCTAATACACTTGGCTTTCAACTTTGTTTTATACTTTATTGCTCCTTTTCAGGAATTCCAGTGGTCTAATACTACTTTAAAGTGCTTGTTGATCTACCTGAAGGATTTCTGGTATCATACTAAGTTATTTCTATACTGTAGCTTGACCTAGAGAAGCGTTTTCCACTTGTTCTCTAAGTCTTCTCTAACGCACTGCTATTTTCCTTTGAATTCGCATTGGTTTCTGGTACTGTCCTGTAAGTCGCTTACTGTTCTACATGAATAACCTTTGTGCAGGTACATACACAATTGTTCACTGTTCTATGCAGTTGAGAACCCTCATACACTTGCCTACAAACTATATTTTACAGTTTACTGGTACATTATAGCAATTTTAGTGTTTCAAATACTGGTTTAAGGTCCTTACTGCTTAATTTACTGGATATCCCGCCTCGTACGAAATTCTTTCTATACTATTGCCTGTTATTGAGAACTCGTATCTACTGATTATCCAACTATTCTGTGCCATTGACTCCTATTTTCCTTTAATTTTGCAGTGATTTCTTTCACTCTCCCATAAGTAGCTCACTGTTCTACTTAAATATTTTCCCTGTATGTATAAAAACCATTGTACTCTCTTCTCTGCTGTTGAGTACCCTCGTGCACTCCCTTTAAATTTCTTTTACAGTTTATTGCTCCTTTACAGGAATTCTAGTGGTGAAATACTACTTTAAAGTGCTTGTTGATCTTCCTGAAGGATTTCTGGTATCCTACTAAGTTATTTATCTACTGTAGCTTGACATAGAGAAGTGTTTTCTACTTGTTCTCTAACTATTCTGTTGAATTAACCTCTATTTTCCTTTGAATTCGCGGTGGTTTCTGGCAGTATCCTATAAATGGCTTACTGTTCTACTTCCATATCTTCCCTGCATGTACAAACACAATTGTTCTCTCTTCTCTGCTCTCGAGAACCCGAATACACTTGTCTTTCAACATTGTTTTATAGTTTATTGCTCCTTTTCAGGATTTCTATTGGTCAAATACTACTTTAACGTGCTTGTTGATCTATCTGAAGCATTTCTGGAATCATAATACGTTATTTCTATATTGTAGCTTGACATAGAGAAGGGTTTTCCACTTGTTCTCTCACTATTCTCTAACTAAGTGCTATTATCTTTTGAATTCGCATTGGTTTCTGGCACTGTCTTATATGTCGCTTACTGTTCTACATGAATAACTTTTGTGCCTTTACAAACACCATTGTGCACTCTTCTATGCAGTTGAGAACCCTCATACACTTGACTTCAGACTATGTTTTACAGTTTACTGCTACATTTCAGGAGTTCTAGTGTTTCAAATACTGCTTTAAGTTCCTTACAGCTCTATTTCCTGGATATCCCGCTTCGTACGGAATTCTTTCGATACTATTGCCTGTCATTGAGAACTCTTATCTACTTGTTCTCTCACTATTCTGTGTCATTGAGTGCCATTTTTCTCTGATTTTGGACTGGTTTCTGGCACTCTCCTATAAGTGGTTTACTGTTCTACCTAAATAAATTCCCTGCATGTACAAACGCAATTGTTCTCTCTTCTCTGCTGTTGAGAACCCTAATACACTTGCCTTTCAACTTTGTTTTACAATTTATTGCTCCTTTTCAGGAATTCTAGTGTTCAAAAACTACTTTAAAGTGCTTGTTGCTCGACCTGAAGGATTTCCGGTATCATACTCAGTTATTTCTATACTGTAGCTTGACATAGAGAAACGTTTTCCACTTATTCTCTAAGTCTTCTCTAACTTACTGCTATTTTCCTTGAATTCGCATTGGTATCTGCCACTCTCTCATATGGCGCTTACTGCTCTACATGAATAACCTTTGTGCATGTACAAACAGCATTGTACACTCTACTATGCAGTATAGAACCCTCACACACTTGTCTTCAGACTATGTTTTACAGTTTACTTCTACATTTCCGCAGTTACAGTGTTTCAAATACTGGTTGACCGTCCTTACTGCTCTATTTCCTGGATGTCCCGCTTCGTACGAAATTCTTTCTATACTATTGCCTGCTATTGAGAAATCTTATGTACTTGTTCTCTAAGTGTTCTGTGCCATTGACTGCTATTTTCCTCTGATTTTGGACTGGTTTCTACACTCTCCTGTAAGTGGCTTACTGTTCTACTTAAATATCTTCCCTGCATGTACAAACACAATTGTTTGCTCTTCTCTGCTGTTGAGAACCCTAATACACATGTCTTTCAACTTTGTTTTATAGTTTATTGCTCTTTTTCAGGCATTCTAGTGGTCAAATACTTCTTTAAAGTGCTTGTTGGTCTATCTGAATTATTTCTGGTATCATACTAAGTTATTTCTATACTGTAGGTTGACATAGAGTAGTGTTTTCCACTTGTTCTCTAACTATTCTGTTGAATTAACTGCTATTTTCCTTTGAATTCTCAATGGTTTCTGGCCCTGTCCTATAAGTGGATTACTGTTCTTATTAAAAAACTTCCCTGCATTTACAAACACGATTGTTCTCTCTTCTCTGCTGTTGAGAACCCTAATACACTTGGCTTTCAACTTTGTTTTACACTTCATTGCTCCTGTTCAGGAATTCCAGTGGTCTAATACTACTTTAAAGAGCTTGTTGATCTACCTGAAGGATTTCTGGTATCATACTAAGTTATTCCTATACTGTAGCTTGACCTAGAGAAGCGTTTTCCACTTGTTCTCTGAGTCTTCTCTAAAGCACTGCTATTTTCCTTTGAACTTGCATTGGTTTCTGGCACTGTCCTGTATGTCGCTTACTGTTCTACATGAATAACCTTTGTACAGGTACATACACAATTGTTCACTGTTCTATGCAGTTGAGAACCCTCATACACTTGCCTACAAACTATATTTTACAGTTTACTGGTACATTATAGCAATTTTAGTGTTTCAAATACTGGTTTAAGGTCCTTACTGCTTAATTTACTGGATATCCCGCCTCGTACGAAATTCTTTCTATACTATTGCCTGTTATTGAGAACTCGTATCTACTGATTATCCAACTATTCTGTGCCATTGACTCCTATTTTCCTTTAATTTTGCAGTGATTTCTTTCACTCTCCCATAAGTAGCTCACTGTTCTACTTAAATATTTTCCCTGTATGTATAAAAACCATTGTACTCTCTTCTCTGCTGTTGAGTACCCTCGTGCACTCCCTTTAAATTTCTTTTACAGTTTATTGCTCCTTTACAGGAATTCTAGTGGTGAAATACTACTTTAAAGTGCTTGTTGATCTTCCTGAAGGATTTCTGGTATCCTACTAAGTTATTTATCTACTGTAGCTTGACATAGAGAAGTGTTTTCTACTTGTTCTCTAACTATTCTGTTGAATTAACCTCTATTTTCCTTTGAATTCGCGGTGGTTTCTGGCAGTATCCTATAAATGGCTTACTGTTCTACTTCCATATCTTCCCTGCATGTACAAACACAATTGTTCTCTCTTCTCTGCTCTCGAGAACCCGAATACACTTGTCTTTCAACATTGTTTTAAAGTTTATTGCTCCTTTTCAGGATTTCTATTGGCCAAATACTACTTTAACGTGCTTGTTGATCTATCTGAAGCATTTCTGGAATCATAATACGTTATTTCTATATTGTAGCTTGACATAGAGAAGGGTTTTCCACTTGTTCTCTCACTATTCTCTAACTAAGTGCTATTATCTTTTGAATTCGCATTGGTTTCTGGCACTGTCTTATATGTCGCTTACTGTTCTACATGAATAACTTTTGTGCCCTTACAAACACCATTGTACACTCTTCTATGCAGTTGAGAACCCTCATACACTTGACTTCAGACTATGTTTTACAGTTTACTGCTACATTTCAGGAGTTCTAGTGTTTCAAATACTGCTTTAAGGTCCTTACAGCTCTATTTCCTGGATATCCCGCTTCGTACGGAATTCTTTCGATATTATTGCCTGTCATTGAGAACTCTTATCTACTTGTTCTCTCACTATTCTGTGTCATTGAGTGCCATTTTTCTCTGATTTTGGACTGGTTTCTGGCACTCTCCTATAAGTGGTTTACTGTTCTACCTAAATAAATTCCCTGCATGTACAAACGCAATGGTTCTCTCTTCTCTGCTGTTGAGAACCCTAATACACTTGCCTTTCAACTTTGTTTTACAATTTATTGCTCCTTTTCAGGAATTCTAGTGTTCATAAACTACTTTAAAGTGCTTGTTGCTCGACCTGAAGGATTTCCGGTATCATACTCAGTTATTTCTATACTGTAGCTTGACATAGAGAAACGTTTTCCACTTATTCTCTAAGTCTTCTCTAACTTACTGCTATTTTCCTTGAATTCGCATTGGTATCTGCCACTCTCTCATATGGCGCTTACTGCTCTACATGAATAACCTTTGTGCATGTACAAACAGCATTGTACACTCTACTATGCAGTATAGAACCCTCACACACTTGTCTTCAGACTACGTTTTACAGTTTACTTCTACATTTCCGCAGTTACAGTGTTTCAAATACTGGTTGACCGTCCTTACTGCTCTATTTCCTGGATGTCCCGCTTCGTACGAAATTCTTTCTATACTATTGCCTGCTATTGAGAAATCTTATGTACTTGTTCTCTAAGTGTTCTGTGCCATTGACTGCTATTTTCCTCTGATTTTGGACTGGTTTCTGGCACTCTCCTGTAAGTGGCTTACTGTTCTACTTAAATATCTTCCCTGCATGTACAAACACAATTGTTTGCTCTTCTCTGCTGTTGAGAACCCTAATACACATGTCTTTCAACTTTGTTTTATAGTTTATTGCTCTTTTTCAGGCATTCTAGTGGTCAAATACTTCTTTAAAGTGCTTGTTGGTCTATCTGAATTATTTCTGGTATCATACTAAGTTATTTCTATACTGTAGGTTGACATAGAGTAGTGTTTTCCACTTGTTCTCTAACTATTCTGTTGAATTAACTGCTATTTTCCTTTGAATTCTCAATGGTTTCTGGCCCTGTCCTATAAGTGGATTACTGTTCTTATTAAAAAACTTCCCTGCATTTACAAACACGATTGTTCTCTCTTCTCT
Source organism: Plecotus auritus (assembly GCF_963455305.1). NCBI lineage: Eukaryota > Metazoa > Chordata > Mammalia > Chiroptera > Vespertilionidae > Plecotus > Plecotus auritus. The sequence continues at coordinate 53,230 of NW_027664306.1, read as the reverse complement.
GCTGTTGAGAACCCTAATACACTTGGCTTTCAACTTTGTTTTACACTTCATTGCTCCTGTTCGGGAATTCCAGTGGTCTAATACTACTTTAAAGAGCTTGTTGATCTACCTGAAGGATTTCTGGTATCATACTAAGTTATTCCTATACTGTAGCTTGACCTAGAGAAGCGTTTTCCACTTGTTCTCTGAGTCTTCTCTAAAGCACTGCTATTTTCCTTTGAACTCGCATTGGTTTCTGGCACTGTCCTGTATGTCGCTTACTGTTCTACATGAATAACCTTTGTGCAGGTACAAACACCATTGTACAGTGTTCTATGCAGTTGAGAACCCTCATACACTTGCCTTCAAAGTATATTTTACAGTTTACTGGTACATTTTAGCAATTTTAGTGTTTCAAATCATGGTTTAAGTGCTTTACTGCTTAATTTACTGGATATCCCGCTTCGTACGAAATTCTTTCTATACTATTGCCTGTTATTGAGAACTCGTATCTACTTATTATCCAACTATTCTGTGCCATTGACTCCTATTTTCCTTTAATTTTGCAGTGATTTCTGGCACTCTCCCACAAGTAGCTCACTGTTCTACTTAAATATTTTCCCTGTATGTATAAAAACCATTGTACTCTCTTCTCTGCTGTTGAGAACCCTCGTGCACTCCCTTTAAATTTGTTTTACAGTTTATTGCTCCTTTACAGGAATTCTAGTGGTGAAATACTACTTTAAAGTGCTTGTTGATCTTCCTGAAGGATTTCTGGTATCCTACTAAGTTATTTATCTACTGTAGCTTGACATAGAGAAGTGTTTTCTACTTGTTCTCTAACTATTCTGTTGAATTAACCTCTATTTTCCTTTGAATTCGCGGTGGTTTCTGGCAGTATCCTATAAATGGCTTACTGTTCTACTTCCATATCTTCCCTGCATGTACAAACACAATTGTTCTCTCTTCTCTGCTCTCGAGAACCCGAATACACTTGTCTTTCAACATTGTTTTATAGTTTATTGCTCCTTTTCAGGATTTCTATTGGTCAAATACTACTTTAACGTGCTTGTTGATCTATCTGAAGCATTTCTGGAATCCTAATACGTTATTTCTATATTGTAGCTTGACATAGAGAAGGGTTTTCCACTTGTTCTCTCACTATTCTCTAACTAAGTGCTATTATCTTTTGAATTCGCATTGGTTTCTGGCACTGTCTTATATGTCGCTTACTGTTCTACATGAATAACTTTTGTGCCCGTACAAACACCATTGTACACTCTTCTATGCAGTTGAGAACCCTCATACACTTGTCTTCAGACTATGTTTTACAGTTTACTGCTACATTTCAGGAGTTCTAGTGTTTCAAATACTGCTTTAAGGTCCTTACAGCTCTATTTCCTGGATATCCCGCTTCGTACGGAATTCTTTCGATACTGTTGTCTGTCATTGAGAACTCTTATCTACTTGTTCTCTCACTATTCTGTGTCATTGAGTGCCATTTTTCTCAGATTTTGGACTGGTTTCTGGCACTCTCCTATAAGTGGTTTACTGTTCTACCTAAATAAATTCCCTGCATGTACAAACGCAATGGTTCTCTCTTCTCTGCTGTTGAGAACCCTAATACACTTGCCTTTCAACTTTGTTTTACAATTTATTGCTCCTTTTCAGGAATTCTAGTGTTCAAAAACTACTTTAAAGTGCTTGTTGCTCCACCTGAAGGATTTCCGGTATCATACTCAGTTATTTCTATACTGTAGCTTGACATAGTGAAACGTTTTCCACTTATTCTCTAAGTCTTCTCTAACTTACTGCTATTTTCCTTGAATTCGCATTGGTTTCTGCCACTCTCTCATATGGCGCTTATTGCTCTACATGAATAACCTTTGTGCATGTACAAACAGCATTGTACACTCTACTATGCAGTATAGAACCCTCACACACTTGTCTTCAGACTACGTTTTACAGTTTACTTCTACATTTCTGCAGTTACAGTGTTTCAAATACTGGTTTACCGTCCTTACTGCTCTATTTCCTGGATGTCCCGCTACGTACGAAATTCTTTCTATACTATTGCCTGTTATTGAGAAATCTTATGTACTTGTTCTCTAAGTGTTCTGTGCCATTGACTGCTATTTTCCTCTGATTTTGGACTGGTTTCTGGCACTCTCCTGTAAGTGGCTTACTGTTCTACTTAAATATCTTCCCTGCATGTACAAACACAATTGTTTGCTCTTCTCTGCTGTTGAGAACCCTAATACACATGTCTTTCAACTTTGTTTTATAGTTTATTGCTCTTTTTCAGGCATTCTAGTGGTCAAATACTTCTTTAAAGTGCTTGTTGGTCTATCTGAATTATTTCTGGTATCATACTAAGTTATTTCTATACTGTAGGTTGACATAGAGTAGTGTTTTCCACTTGTTCTCTAACTATTCTGTTGAATTAACTGCTATTTTCCTTTGAATTCTCAATGGTTTCTGGCCCTGTCCTATAAGTGGATTACTGTTCTTATTAAAAAACTTCCCTGCATTTACAAACACGATTGTTCTCTCTTCTCTGCTGTTGAGAACCCTAATACACTTGGCTTTCAACTTTGTTTTACACTTCATTGCTCCTGTTCGGGAATTCCAGTGGTCTAATACTACTTTAAAGAGCTTGTTGATCTACCTGAAGGATTTCTGGTATCATACTAAGTTATTCCTATACTGTAGCTTGACCTAGAGAAGCGTTTTCCACTTGTTCTCTGAGTCTTCTCTAAAGCACTGCTATTTTCCTTTGAACTCGCATTGGTTTCTGGCACTGTCCTGTATGTCGCTTACTGTTCTACATGAATAACCTTTGTGCAGGTACAAACACCATTGTACAGTGTTCTATGCAGTTGAGAACCCTCATACACTTGCCTTCAAAGTATATTTTACAGTTTACTGGTACATTTTAGCAATTTTAGTGTTTCAAATCATGGTTTAAGTGCTTTACTGCTTAATTTACTGGATATCCCGCTTCGTACGAAATTCTTTCTATACTATTGCCTGTTATTGAGAACTCGTATCTACTTATTATCCAACTATTCTGTGCCATTGACTCCTATTTTCCTTTAATTTTGCAGTGATTTCTGGCACTCTCCCACAAGTAGCTCACTGTTCTACTTAAATATTTTCCCTGTATGTATAAAAACCATTGTACTCTCTTCTCTGCTGTTGAGAACCCTCGTGCACTCCCTTTAAATTTGTTTTACAGTTTATTGCTCCTTTACAGGAATTCTAGTGGTGAAATACTACTTTAAAGTGCTTGTTGATCTTCCTGAAGGATTTCTGGTATCCTACTAAGTTATTTATCTACTGTAGCTTGACATAGAGAAGTGTTTTCTACTTGTTCTCTAACTATTCTGTTGAATTAACCTCTATTTTCCTTTGAATTCGCGGTGGTTTCTGGCAGTATCCTATAAATGGCTTACTGTTCTACTTCCATATCTTCCCTGCATGTACAAACACAATTGTTCTCTCTTCTCTGCTCTCGAGAACCCGAATACACTTGTCTTTCAACATTGTTTTATAGTTTATTGCTCCTTTTCAGGATTTCTATTGGTCAAATACTACTTTAACGTGCTTGTTGATCTATCTGAAGCATTTCTGGAATCCTAATACGTTATTTCTATATTGTAGCTTGACATAGAGAAGGGTTTTCCACTTGTTCTCTCACTATTCTCTAACTAAGTGCTATTATCTTTTGAATTCGCATTGGTTTCTGGCACTGTCTTATATGTCGCTTACTGTTCTACATGAATAACTTTTGTGCCCGTACAAACACCATTGTACACTCTTCTATGCAGTTGAGAACCCTCATACACTTGTCTTCAGACTATGTTTTACAGTTTACTGCTACATTTCAGGAGTTCTAGTGTTTCAAATACTGCTTTAAGGTCCTTACAGCTCTATTTCCTGGATATCCCGCTTCGTACGGAATTCTTTCGATACTGTTGTCTGTCATTGAGAACTCTTATCTACTTGTTCTCTCACTATTCTGTGTCATTGAGTGCCATTTTTCTCAGATTTTGGACTGGTTTCTGGCACTCTCCTATAAGTGGTTTACTGTTCTACCTAAATAAATTCCCTGCATGTACAAACGCAATGGTTCTCTCTTCTCTGCTGTTGAGAACCCTAATACACTTGCCTTTCAACTTTGTTTTACAATTTATTGCTCCTTTTCAGGAATTCTAGTGTTCAAAAACTACTTTAAAGTGCTTGTTGCTCCACCTGAAGGATTTCCGGTATCATACTCAGTTATTTCTATACTGTAGCTTGACATAGTGAAACGTTTTCCACTTATTCTCTAAGTCTTCTCTAACTTACTGCTATTTTCCTTGAATTCGCATTGGTTTCTGCCACTCTCTCATATGGCGCTTATTGCTCTACATGAATAACCTTTGTGCATGTACAAACAGCATTGTACACTCTACTATGCAGTATAGAACCCTCACACACTTGTCTTCAGACTACGTTTTACAGTTTACTTCTACATTTCTGCAGTTACAGTGTTTCAAATACTGGTTTACCGTCCTTACTGCTCTATTTCCTGGATGTCCCGCTACGTACGAAATTCTTTCTATACTATTGCCTGTTATTGAGAAATCTTATGTACTTGTTCTCTAAGTGTTCTGTGCCATTGACTGCTATTTTCCTCTGATTTTGGACTGGTTTCTGGCACTCTCCTGTAAGTGGCTTACTGTTCTACTTAAATATCTTCCCTGCATGTACAAACACAATTGTTTGCTCTTCTCTGCTGTTGAGAACCCTAATACACATGTCTTTCAACTTTGTTTTATAGTTTATTGCTCTTTTTCAGGCATTCTAGTGGTCAAATACTTCTTTAAAGTGCTTGTTGGTCTATCTGAATTATTTCTGGTATCATACTAAGTTATTTCTATACTGTAGGTTGACATAGTGTTTTCCACTTGTTCTCTATTCTGTTGAATTAACTGCTATTTTCCTTTGAATTCTCAATGGTTTCTGGCCCTGTCCTATAAGTGGATTACTGTTCTTATTAAAAAACTTCCCTGCATTTACAAACACGATTGTTCTCTCTTCTCTGCTGTTGAGAACCCTAATACACTTGGCTTTCAACTTTGTTTTACACTTCATTGCTCCTTTTCAGGAATTCCAGTGGTCTAATACTACTTTAAAGAGCTTGTTGATCTACCTGAAGGATTTCTGGTATCATACTAAGTTATTCCTATACTGTATCTTGACCTAGAGAAGCGTTTTCCACTTGTTCTCTGAGTCTTCTCTAAAGCACTGCTATTTTCCTTTGAACTCGCATTGGTTTCTGGCACTGTCCTGTATGTCGCTTACTGTTCTACATGAATAACCTTTGTGCAGGTACAAACACCATTGTACAGTGTTCTATGCAGTTGAGAACCCTCATACACTTTCCTTCAAAGTATATTTTACAGTTTACTGGTACATTTTAGCAATTTTAGTGTTTCAAATCATGGTTTAAGTGCTTTACTGCTTAATTTACTGGATATCCCGCTTCGTACGAAATTCTTTCTATACTATTGCCTGTTATTGAGAACTCGTATCTACTTATTATCCAACTATTCTGTGCCATTGACTCCTATTTTCCTTTAATTTTGCAGTGATTTCTGGCACTCTCCCACAAGTAGCTCACTGTTCTACTTAAATATTTTCCCTGTATGTATAAAAACCATTGTACTCTCTTCTCTGCTGTTGAGAACCCTCGTGCACTCCCTTTAAATTTGTTTTACAGTTTATTGCTCCTTTACAGGAATTCTAGTGGTGAAATACTACTTTAAAGTGCTTGTTGATCTTCCTGAAGGATTTCTGGTATCCTACTAAGTTATTTATCTACTGTAGCTTGACATAGAGAAGTGTTTTCTACTTGTTCTCTAACTATTCTGTTGAATTAACCTCTATTTTCCTTTGAATTCGCTGTGGTTTCTGGCAGTATCCTATAAATGGCTTACTGTTCTACTTCCATATCTTCCCTGCATGTGCAAACACAATTGTTCTCTCTTCTCTGCTCTCGAGAACCTGAATACACTTGTCTTTCAACATTGTTTTATAGTTTATTGCTCCTTTTCAGGATTTCTATTGGTCAAATACTACTTTAACGTGCTTGTTGATCTATCTGAAGCATTTCTGGAATCATAATACGTTATTTCTATATTGTAGCTTGACATAGAGAAGGGTTTTCCACTTGTTCTCTCACTATTCTCTAACTAAGTGCTATTATCTTTTGAATTCGCATTGGTTTCTGGCACTGTCTTATATGTCGCTTACTGTTCTACATGAATAACTTTTGTGCCCGTACAAACACCATTGTACACTCTTCTATGCAGTTGAGAACCCTCATACACTTGTCTTCAGACTATGTTTTACAGTTTACTGCTACATTTCAGGAGTTCTAGTGTTTCAAATACTGCTTTAAGGTCCTTACAGCTCTATTTCCTGGATATCCCGCTTCGTACGGAATTCTTTCGATACTGTTGTCTGTCATTGAGAACTCTTATCTACTTGTTCTCTCACTATTCTGTGTCATTGAGTGCCATTTTTCTCAGATTTTGGACTGCTTTCTGGCACTCTCCTATAAGTGGTTTACTGTTCTACCTAAATAAATTCCCTGCATGTACAAACGCAATGGTTCTCTCTTCTCTGCTGTTGAGAACCCTAATACACTTGCCTTTCAACTTTGTTTTACAATTTATTGCTCCTTTTCAGGAATTCTAGTGTTCAAAAACTACTTTAAAGTGCTTGTTGCTCGACCTGAAAAATTTCCAGTATCATACTCAGTTATTTCTATACTGTAGCTTGACATAGAGAAGGGTTTTCCACTTGTTCTCTCACTATTCTCTAACTAAGTGCTATTATCTTTTGAATTCGCATTGGTTTCTGGCACTGTCTTATATGTCGCTTACTGTTCTACATGAATAACTTTTGTGCCCGTACAAACACCATTGTACACTCTTCTATGCAGTTGAGAACCCTCATACACTTGTCTTCAGACTATGTTTTACAGTTTACTGCTACATTTCAGGAGTTCTAGTGTTTCAAATACTGCTTTAAGGTCCTTACAGCTCTATTTCCTGGATATCCCGCTTCGTACGGAATTCTTTCGATACTGTTGTCTGTCATTGAGAACTCTTATCTACTTGTTCTCTCACTATTCTGTGCCATTGAGTGCCATTTTTCTCAGATTTTGGACTGCTTTCTGGCACTCTCCTATAAGTGGTTTACTGTTCTACCTAAATAAATTCCCTGCATGTACAAACACAATTGTTTGCTCTTCTCTGCTGTTGAGAACCCTAATACACATGTCTTTCAACTTTGTTTTATAGTTTATTGCTCTTTTTCAGGCATTCTAGTGGTCAAATACTTCTTTAAAGTGCTTGTTGGTCTATCTGAATTATTTCTGGTATCATACTAAGTTATTTCTATACTGTAGGTTGACATAGAGTAGTGTTTTCCACTTGTTCTCCAACTATTCTGTTGAGTTAACTGCTATTTTCCTTTGAATTCTCAGTGGTTTCTGGCCCTGTCCTATAAGTGGATTACTGTTCTTATTAAAAAACTTCCCTGCATTTACAAACACGATTGTTCTCTCTTCTCTGCTGTTGAGAACCCTAATACACTTGGCTTTCAACTTTGTTTTATACTTTATTGCTCCTTTTCAGGAATTCCAGTGGTCTAATACTACTTTAAAGTGCTTGTTGATCTACCTGAAGGATTTCTGGTATCATACTAAGTTATTTCTATACTGTAGCTTGACCTAGAGAAGCGTTTTCCACTTGTTCTCTAAGTCTTCTCTAACGCACTACTATTTTCCTTTGAATTCGCATTGGTTTCTGGCACTGTCCTGTAAGTCGCTTACTGTTCTACATGAATAACCTTTGTGCAGGTACATACACAATTGTTCACTGTTCTATGCAGTTGAGAACCCTCATACACTTGCCTACAAACTATATTTTACAGTTTACTGGTACATTATAGCAATTTTAGTGTTTCAAATACTGGTTTAAGGTCCTTACTGCTTAATTTACTGGATATCCCGCCTCGTACGAAATTCTTTCTATACTATTGCCTGTTATTGAGAACTCGTATCTACTGATTATCCAACTATTCTGTGCCATTGACTCCTATTTTCCTTTAATTTTGCAGTGATTTCTTTCACTCTCCCATAAGTAGCTCACTGTTCTACTTAAATATTTTCCCTGTATGTATAAAAACCATTGGACTCTCTTCTCTGCTGTTGACTACCCTCGTGCACTCCCTTTAAATTTCTTTTACAGTTTATTGCTCCTTTACAGGAATTCGAGTGGTGAAATACTACTTTAAAGTGCTTGTTGATCTTCCTGAAGGTTTTCTGGTATCCTACTAAGTTATTTATCTACTGTAGCTTGACATAGAGAAGTGTTTTCTACTTGTTCTCTAACTATTCTGTTGAATTAACCTCTATTTTCCTTTGAATTCGCGGTGGTTTCTGGCAGTATCCTATAAATGGCTTACTGTTCTACTTCCATATCTTCCCTGCATGTACAAACACAATTGTTCTCTCTTCTCTGCTCTCGAGAACCCGAATACACTTGTCTTTCAACATTGTTTTATAGTTTATTGCTCCTTTTCAGGATTTCTATTGGTCAAATACTACTTTAACGTGCTTGTTGATCTATCTGAAGCATTTCTGGAATCATAATACGTTATTTCTATATTGTAGCTTGACATAGAGAAGGGTTTTCCACTTGTTCTCTCACTATTCTCTAACTAAGTGCTATTATCTTTTGAATTCGCATTGGTTTCTGGCACTGTCTTATATGTCGCTTACTGTTCTACATGAATAACTTTTGTGCCCGTACAAACACCATTGTACACTCTTCTATGCAGTTGAGAACCCTCATACACTTGACTTCAGACTATGTTTTACAGTTTACTGCTACATTTCAGGAGTTCTAGTGTTTCAAATACTGCTTTAAGGTCCTTACAGCTCTATTTCCTGGATATCCCGCTTCGTACGGAATTCTTTCGATACTGTTGTCTGTCATTGAGAACACTTATCTACTTGTTCTCTCACTATTCTGTGTCATTGAGTGCCATTTTTCTCTGATTTTGGACTGGTTTCTGGCACTCTCCTATAAGTGGTTTACTGTTCTACCTAAATAAATTCCCTGCATGTACAAACGCAATGGTTCTCTCTTCTCTGCTGTTGAGAACCCTAATACACTTGCCTTTCAACTTTGTTTTACAATTTATTGCTCCTTTGCAGGAATTCTAGTGTTCAAAAACTACTTTAAAGTGCTTGTTGCTCGACCTGAAGGATTTCCGGTATCATACTCAGTTATTTCTATACTGTAGCTTGACATAGAGAAACGTTTTCCACTTATTCTCTAAGTCTTCTCTAACTTACTGCTATTTTCCTTGAATTCGCATTGGTATCTGCCACTCTCTCATATGGCGCTTACTGCTCTACATGAATAACCTTTGTGCATGTACAAACAGCATTGTACACTCTACTATGCAGTATAGAACCCTCACACACTTGTCTTCAGACTACGTTTTATAGTTTACTTCTACATTTCCGCAGTTACAGTGTTTCAAATACTGGTTGACCGTCCTTACTGCTCTATTTCCTGGATGTCCCGCTTCGTACGAAATTCTTTCTATACTATTGCCTGCTATTGAGAAATCTTATGTACTTGTTCTCTAAGTGTTCTGTGCCATTGACTGCTATTTTCCTCTGATTTTGGACTGGTTTCTGGCACTCTCCTGTAAGTGGCTTACTGTTCTACTTAAATATCTTCCCTGCATGTACAAACACAATTGTTTGCTCTTCTCTGCTGTTGAGAACCCTAATACACATGTCTTTCAACTTTGTTTTATAGTTTATTGCTCTTTTTCAGGCATTCTAGTGGTCAAATACTTCTTTAAAGTGCTTGTTGGTCTATCTGAATTATTTCTGGTATCATACTAAGTTATTTCTATACTGTAGGTTGACATAGAGTAGTGTTTTCCACTTGTTCTCTAACTATTCTGTTGAATTAACTGCTATTTTCCTTTGAATTCTCAATGGTTTCTGGCCCTGTCCTATAAGTGGATTACTGTTCTTATTAAAAAACTTCCCTGCATTTACAAACACGATTGTTCTCTCTTCTCTGCTGTTGAGAACCCTAATACACTTGGCTTTCAACTTTGTTTTACACTTCATTGCTCCTTTTCAGGAATTCCAGTGGTCTAATACTACTTTAAAGAGCTTGTTGATCTACCTGAAGGATTTCTGGTATCATACTAAGTTATTCCTATACTGTAGCTTGACCTAGAGAAGCGTTTTCCACTTGTTCTCTGAGTCTTCTCTAAAGCACTGCTATTTTCCTTTGAACTCGCATTGGTTTCTGGCACTGTCCTGTATGTCGCTTACTGTTCTACATGAATAACCTTTGTGCAGGTACAAACACCATTGTACAGTGTTCTATGCAGTTGAGAACCCTCATACACTTGCCTTCAAAGTATATTTTACAGTTTACTGGTACATTTTAGCAATTTTAGTGTTTCAAATCATGGTTTAAGTGCTTTACTGCTTAATTTACTGGATATCCCGCTTCGTACGAAATTCTTTCTATACTATTGCCTGTTATTGAGAACTCGTATCTACTTATTATCCAACTATTCTGTGCCATTGACTCCTATTTTCCTTTAATTTTGCAGTGATTTCTGGCACTCTCCCACAAGTAGCTCACTGTTCTACTTAAATATTTTCCCTGTATGTATAAAAACCATTGTACTCTCTTCTCTGCTGTTGAGAACCCTCGTGCACTCCCTTTAAATTTGTTTTACAGTTTATTGCTCCTTTACAGGAATTCTAGTGGTGAAATACTACTTTAAAGTGCTTGTTGATCTTCCTGAAGGATTTCTGGTATCCTACTAAGTTATTTATCTACTGTAGCTTGACATAGAGAAGTGTTTTCTACTTGTTCTCTAACTATTCTGTTGAATTAACCTCTATTTTCCTTTGAATTCGCGGTGGTTTCTGGCAGTATCCTATAAATGGCTTACTGTTCTACTTCCATATCTTCCCTGCATGTACAAACACAATTGTTCTCTCTTCTCTGCTCTCGAGAACCCGAATACACTTGTCTTTCAACATTGTTTTATAGTTTATTGCTCCTTTTCAGGATTTCTATTGGTCAAATACTACTTTAACGTGCTTGTTGATCTATCTGAAGCATTTCTGGAATCCTAATACGTTATTTCTATATTGTAGCTTGACATAGAGAAGGGTTTTCCACTTGTTCTCTCACTATTCTCTAACTAAGTGCTATTATCTTTTGAATTCGCATTGGTTTCTGGCACTGTCTTATATGTCGCTTACTGTTCTACATGAATAACTTTTGTGCCCGTACAAACACCATTGTACACTCTTCTATGCAGTTGAGAACCCTCATACACTTGTCTTCAGACTATGTTTTACAGTTTACTGCTACATTTCAGGAGTTCTAGTGTTTCAAATACTGCTTTAAGGTCCTTACAGCTCTATTTCCTGGATATCCCGCTTCGTACGGAATTCTTTCGATACTGTTGTCTGTCATTGAGAACTCTTATCTACTTGTTCTCTCACTATTCTGTGCCATTGAGTGCCATTTTTCTAAGATTTTGGACTGCTTTCTGGCACTCTCCTATAAGTGGTTTACTGTTCTACCTAAATAAATTCCCTGCATGTACAAACACAATTGTTTGCTCTTCTCTGCTGTTGAGAACCCTAATACACATGTCTTTCAACTTTGTTTTATAGTTTATTGCTCTTTTTCAGGCATTCTAGTGGTCAAATACTTCTTTAAAGTGCTTGTTGGTCTATCTGAATTATTTCTGGTATCATACTAAGTTATTTCTATACTGTAGGTTGACATAGAGTAGTGTTTTCCACTTGTTCTCCAACTATTCTGTTGAGTTAACTGCTATTTTCCTTTGAATTCTCAGTGGTTTCTGGCCCTGTCCTATAAGTGGATTACTGTTCTTATTAAAAAACTTCCCTGCATTTACAAACACGATTGTTCTCTCTTCTCTGCTGTTGAGAACCCTAATACACTTGGCTTTCAACTTTGTTTTATACTTTATTGCTCCTTTTCAGGAATTCCAGTGGTCTAATACTACTTTAAAGTGCTTGTTGATCTACCTGAAGGATTTCTGGTATCATACTAAGTTATTTCTATACTGTAGCTTGACCTAGAGAAGCGTTTTCCACTTGTTCTCTAAGTCTTCTCTAACGCACTGCTATTTTCCTTTGAATTCGCATTGGTTTCTGGCACTGTCCTGTAAGTCGCTTACTGTTCTACATGAATAACCTTTGTGCAGGTACATACACAATAATACACTGTTCTATGCAGTTGAGAACCCTCATACACTTGCCTACAAACTATATTTTACAGTTTACTGGTACATTATAGCAATTTTAGTGTTTCAAATACTGGTTTAAGGTCCTTACTGCTTAATTTACTGGATATCCCGCCTCGTACGAAATTCTTTCTATACTATTGCCTGTTATTGAGAACTCGTATCTACTGATTATCCAACTATTCTGTGCCATTGACTCCTATTTTCCTTTAATTTTGCAGTGATTTCTTTCACTCTCCCATAAGTAGCTCACTGTTCTACTTAAATATTTTCCCTGTATGTATAAAAACCATTGTACTCTCTTCTCTGCTGTTGAGTACCCTCGTGCACTCCCTTTAAATTTCTTTTACAGTTTATTGCTCCTTTACAGGAATTCGAGTGGTGAAATACAACTTTAAAGTGCTTGTTGATCTTCCTGAAGGTTTTCTGGTATCCTACTAAGTTATTTATCTACTGTAGCTTGACATAGAGAAGTGTTTTCTACTTGTTCTCTAACTATTCTGTTGAATTAACCTCTATTTTCCTTTGAATTCGCGGTGGTTTCTGGCAGTATCCTATAAATGGCTTACTGTTCTACTTCCATATCTTCCCTGCATGTACAAACACAATTGTTCTCTCTTCTCTGCTCTCGAGAACCCGAATACACTTGTCTTTCAACATTGTTTTATAGTTTATTGCTCCTTTTCAGGATTTCTATTGGTCAAATACTACTTTAACGTGCTTGTTGATCTATCTGAAGCATTTCTGGAATCATAATACGTTATTTCTATATTGTAGCTTGACATAGAGAAGGGTTTTCCACTTGTTCTCTCACTATTCTCTAACTAAGTGCTATTATCTTTTGAATTCGCATTGGTTTCTGGCACTGTCTTATATGTCGCTTACTGTTCTACATGAATAACTTTTGTGCCCGTACAAACACCATTGTACACTCTTCTATGCAGTTGAGAACCCTCATACACTTGACTTCAGACTATGTTTTACAGTTTACTGCTACATTTCAGGAGTTCTAGTGTTTCAAATACTGCTTTAAGGTCCTTACAGCTCTATTTCCTGGATATCCCGCTTCGTACGGAATTCTTTCGATACTATTGCCTGTCATTGAGAACTCTTATCTACTTGTTCTCTCACTATTCTGTGTCATTGAGTGCCATTTTTCTCTGATTTTGGACTGGTTTCTGGCACTCTCCTATAAGTGGTTTACTGTTCTACCTAAATAAATTCCCTGCATGTACAAACGCAATTGTTCTCTCTTCTCTGCTGTTGAGAACCCTAATACACTTGCCTTTCAACTTTGTTTTACAATTTATTGCTCCTTTGCAGGAATTCTAGTGTTCAAAAACTACTTTAAAGTGCTTGTTGCTCGACCTGAAGGATTTCCGGTATCATACTCAGTTATTTCTATACTGTAGCTTGACATAGAGAAACGTTTTCCACTTATTCTCTAAGTCTTCTCTAACTTTCTGCTATTTTCCTTGAATTCGCATTGGTATCTGCCACTCTCTCATATGGCGCTTACTGCTCTACATGAATAACCTTTGTGCATGTACAAACAGCATTGTACACTCTACTATGCAGTATAGAACCCTCACACACTTGTCTTCAGACTACGTTTTACAGTTTACTTCTACATTTCCGCAGTTACAGTGTTTCAAATACTGGTTTACCGTCCTTACTGCTCTATTTCCTGGATGTCCCGCTACGTACGAAATTCTTTCTATACTATTGCCTGTTATTGAGAAATCTTATGTACTTGTTCTCTAAGTGTTCTGTGCCATTGACTGCTATTTTCCTCTGATTTTGGACTGGTTTCTGGCACTCTCCTGTAAGTGGCTTACTGTTCTACTTAAATATCTTCCCTGCATGTACAAACACAATTGTTTGCTCTTCTCTGCTGTTGAGAACCCTAATACACATGTCTTTCAACTTTGTTTTATAGTTTATTGCTCTTTTTCAGGCATTCTAGTGGTCAAATACTTCTTTAAAGTGCTTGTTGGTCTATCTGAATTATTTCTGGTATCATACTAAGTTATTTCTATACTGTAGGTTGACATAGAGTAGTGTTTTCCACTTGTTCTCTAACTATTCTGTTGAATTAACTGCTATTTTCCTTTGAATTCTCAATGGTTTCTGGCCCTGTCCTATAAGTGGATTACTGTTCTTATTAAAAAACTTCCCTGCATTTACAAACACGATTGTTCTCTCTTCTCTGCTGTTGAGAACCCTAATACACTTGGCTTTCAACTTTGTTTTACATTTCATTGCTCCTTTTCAGGAATTCCAGTGGTCTAATACTAATTTAAAGAGCTTGTTGAACTACCTGAAGGATTTCTGGTATCATACTAAGTTATTCCTATACTGTAGCTTGACCTAGAGAAGCGTTTTCCACTTGTTCTCTGAGTCTTCTCTAAAGCACGGCTATTTTCCTTTGAATTCGCATTGGTTTCTGGCACGGTCCTGTATGTCGCTTACTGTTCTACATGAATAACCTTTGTGCAGGTACAAACACCATTGTACAGTGTTCTATGCAGTTGAGAACCCTCATACACTTGCCTACAAACTATATTTTACAGTTTACTGGTACATTTTAGCAATTTTAGTGTTTCAAATCATGGTTTAAGTGCTTTACTGCTTAATTTACTGGATATCCCGCTTCGTACGAAATTCTTTCTATACTATTGCCTGTTATTGAGAACTCGTATCTACTTATTATCCAACTATTCTGTGCCATTGACTCCTATTTTCCTTTAATTTTGCAGTGATTTCTGGCACTCTCCCACAAGTAGCTCACTGTTCTACTTAAATATTTTCCCTGTATGTATAAAAACCATTGTACTCTCTTCTCTGCTGTTGAGAACCCTCGTGCACTCCCTTTAAATTTGTTTTACAGTTTATTGCTCCTTTACAGGAATTCTAGTGGTGAAATACTACTTTAAAGTGCTTGTTGATCTTCCTGAAGGATTTCTGGTATCCTACTAAGTTATTTATCTACTGTAGCTTGACATAGAGAAGTGTTTTCTACTTGTTCTCTAACTATTCTGTTGAATTAACTTCTATTTTCCTTTGAATTCGCGGTGGTTTCTGGCAGTATCCTATAAATGGCTTACTGTTCTACTTCCATATCTTCCCTGCATGTACAAACACAATTGTTCTCTCTTCTCTGCTCTCGAGAACCCGAATACACTTGTCTTTCAACATTGTTTTATAGTTTATTGCTCCTTTTCAGGATTTCTATTGGTCAAATACTACTTTAACGTGCTTGTTGATCTATCTGAAGCATTTCTGGAATCATAATACGTTATTTCTATATTGTAGCTTGACATAGAGAAGGGTTTTCCACTTGTTCTCTCACTATTCTCTAACTAAGTGCTATTATCTTTTGAATTCGCATTAGTTTCTGGCACTGTCTTATATGTCGCTTACTGTTCTACATGAATAACTTTTGTGCCCGTACAAACACCATTGTACACTCTTCTATGCAGTTGAGAACCCTCATACACTTGTCTTCAGACTATGTTTTACAGTTTACTGCTACATTTCAGGAGTTCTAGTGTTTCAAATACTGCTTTAAGGTCCTTACAGCTCTATTTCCTGGATATCCCGCTTCGTACGGAATTCTTTCGATACTGTTGTCTGTCATTGAGAACACTTATCTACTTGTTCTCTCACTATTCTGTGCCATTGAGTGCCATTTTTCTCAGATTTTGGACTGGTTTCTGGCACTCTCCTATAAGTGGTTTACTGTTCTACCTAAATAAATTCCCTGCATGTACAAACGCAATTGTTCTCTCTTCTCTGCTGTTGAGAACCCTAATACACTTGCCTTTCAACTTTGTTTTACAATTTATTGCTCCTTTGCAGGAATTCTAGTGTTCAAAAACTACTTTAAAGTGCTTGTTGCTCGACCTGAAGGATTTCCGGTATCATACTCAGTTATTTCTATACTGTAGCTTGACATAGAGAAACGTTTTCCACTTATTCTCTAAGTCTTCTCTAACTTACTGCTATTTTCCTTGAATTCGCATTGGTATCTGCCACTCTCTCATATGGCGCTTACTGCTCTACATGAATAACCTTTGTGCATGTACAAACAGCATTGTACACTCTACTATGCAGTATAGAACCCTCACACACTTGTCTTCAGACTACGTTTTATAGTTTACTTCTACATTTCCGCAGTTACAGTGTTTCAAATACTGGTTGACCGTCCTTACTGCTCTATTTCCTGGATGTCCCGCTTCGTACGAAATTCTTTCTATACTATTGCCTGCTATTGAGAAATCTTATGTACTTGTTCTCTAAGTGTTCTGTGCCATTGACTGCTATTTTCCTCTGATTTTGGACTGGTTTCTGGCACTCTCCTGTAAGTGGCTTACTGTTCTACTTAAATATCTTCCCTGCATGTACAAACACAATTGTTTGCTCTTCTCTGCTGTTGAGAACCCTAATACACATGTCTTTCAACTTTGTTTTATAGTTTATTGCTCTTTTTCAGGCATTCTAGTGGTCAAATACTTCTTTAAAGTGCTTGTTGGTCTATCTGAATTATTTCTGGTATCATACTAAGTTATTTCTATACTGTAGGTTGACATAGAGTAGTGTTTTCCACTTGTTCTCTAACTATTCTGTTGAATTAACTGCTATTTTCCTTTGAATTCTCAATGGTTTCTGGCCCTGTCCTATAAGTGGATTACTGTTCTTATTAAAAAACTTCCCTGCATTTACAAACACGATTGTTCTCTCTTCTCTGCTGTTGAGAACCCTAATACACTTGGCTTTCAACTTTGTTTTACACTTCATTGCTCCTTTTCAGGAATTCCAGTGGTCTAATACTACTTTAAAGAGCTTGTTGATCTACCTGAAGGATTTCTGGTATCATACTAAGTTATTCCTATACTGTAGCTTGACCTAGAGAAGCGTTTTCCACTTGTTCTCTGAGTCTTCTCTAAAGCACTGCTATTTTCCTTTGAACTCGCATTGGTTTCTGGCACTGTCCTGTATGTCGCTTACTGTTCTACATGAATAACCTTTGTGCAGGTACAAACACCATTGTACAGTGTTCTATGCAGTTGAGAACCCTCATACACTTGCCTTCAAAGTATATTTTACAGTTTACTGGTACATTTTAGCAATTTTAGTGTTTCAAATCATGGTTTAAGTGCTTTACTGCTTAATTTACTGGATATCCCGCTTCGTACGAAATTCTTTCTATACTATTGCCTGTTATTGAGAACTCGTATCTACTTATTATCCAACTATTCTGTGCCATTGACTCCTATTTTCCTTTAATTTTGCAGTGATTTCTGGCACTCTCCCACAAGTAGCTCACTGTTCTACTTAAATATTTTCCCTGTATGTATAAAAACCATTGTACTCTCTTCTCTGCTGTTGAGAACCCTCGTGCACTCCCTTTAAATTTGTTTTACAGTTTATTGCTCCTTTACAGGAATTCTAGTGGTGAAATACTACTTTAAAGTGCTTGTTGATCTTCCTGAAGGATTTCTGGTATCCTACTAAGTTATTTATCTACTGTAGCTTGACATAGAGAAGTGTTTTCTACTTGTTCTCTAACTATTCTGTTGAATTAACCTCTATTTTCCTTTGAATTTGCGGTGGTTTCTGGCAGTATCCTATAAATGGCTTACTGTTCTACTTCCATATCTTCCCTGCATGTACAAACACAATTGTTCTCTCTTCTCTGCTCTCGAGAACCCGAATACACTTGTCTTTCAACATTGTTTTATAGTTTATTGCTCCTTTTCAGGATTTCTATTGGTCAAATACTACTTTAACGTGCTTGTTGATCTATCTGAAGCATTTCTGGAATCATAATACGTTATTTCTATATTGTAGCTTGACATAGAGAAGGGTTTTCCACTTGTTCTCTCACTATTCTCTAACTAAGTGCTATTATCTTTTGAATTCGCATTGGTTTCTGGCACTGTCTTATATGTCGCTTACTGTTCTACATGAATAACTTTTGTGCCCGTACAAACACCATTGTACACTCTTCTATGCAGTTGAGAACCCTCATACACTTGACTTCAGACTATGTTTTACAGTTTACTGCTACATTTCAGGAGTTCTAGTGTTTCAAATACTGCTTTAAGGTCCTTACAGCTCTATTTCCTGGATATCCCGCTTCGTACGGAATTCTTTCGATACTATTGCCTGTCATTGAGAACTCTTATCTACTTGTTCTCTCACTATTCTGTGTCATTGAGTGCCATTTTTCTCTGATTTTGGACTGGTTTCTGGCACTCTCCTATAAGTGGTTTACTGTTCTACCTAAATAAATTCCCTGCATGTACAAACGCAATTGTTCTCTCTTCTCTGCTGTTGAGAACCCTAATACACTTGCCTTTCAACTTTGTTTTACAATTTATTGCTCCTTTGCAGGAATTCTAGTGTTCAAAAACTACTTTAAAGTGCTTGTTGCTCGACCTGAAGGATTTCCGGTATCATACTCAGTTATTTCTATACTGTAGCTTGACATAGAGAAACGTTTTCCACTTATTCTCTAAGTCTTCTCTAACTTACTGCTATTTTCCTTGAATTCGCATTGGTATCTGCCACTCTCTCATATGGCGCTTACTGCTCTACATGAATAACCTTTGTGCATGTACAAACAGCATTGTACACTCTACTATGCAGTATAGAACCCTCACACACTTGTCTTCAGACTACGTTTTATAGTTTACTTCTACATTTCCGCAGTTACAGTGTTTCAAATACTGGTTGACCGTCCTTACTGCTCTATTTCCTGGATGTCCCGCTTTGTACGAAATTCTTTCTATACTATTGCCTGCTATTGAGAAATCTTATGTACTTGTTCTCTAAGTGTTCTGTGCCATTGACTGCTATTTTCCTCTGATTTTGGACTGGTTTCTGGCACTCTCCTGTAAGTGGCTTACTGTTCTACTTAAATATCTTCCCTGCATGTACAAACACAATTGTTTGCTCTTCTCTGCTGTTGAGAACCCTAATACACATGTCTTTCAACTTTGTTTTATAGTTTATTGCTCTTTTTCAGGCATTCTAGTGGTCAAATACTTCTTTAAAGTGCTTGTTGGTCTATCTGAATTATTTCTGGTATCATACTAAGTTATTTCTATACTGTAGGTTGACATAGAGTAGTGTTTTCCACTTGTTCTCTAACTATTCTGTTGAATTAACTGCTATTTTCCTTTGAATTCTCAATGGTTTCTGGCCCTGTCCTATAAGTGGATTACTGTTCTTATTAAAAAACTTCCCTGCATTTACAAACACGATTGTTCTCTCTTCTCTGCTGTTGAGAACCCTAATACACTTGGCTTTCAACTTTGTTTTACACTTCATTGCTCCTTTTCAGGAATTCCAGTGGTCTAATACTACTTTAAAGAGCTTGTTGATCTACCTGAAGGATTTCTGGTATCATACTAAGTTATTCCTATACTGTAGCTTGACCTAGAGAAGCGTTTTCCACTTGTTCTCTGAGTCTTCTCTAAAGCACTGCTATTTTCCTTTGAACTCGCATTGGTTTCTGGCACTGTCCTGTATGTCGCTTACTGTTCTACATGAATAACCTTTGTGCAGGTACAAACACCATTGTACAGTGTTCTATGCAGTTGAGAACCCTCATACACTTGCCTTCAAAGTATATTTTACAGTTTACTGGTACATTTTAGCAATTTTAGTGTTTCAAATCATGGTTTAAGTGCTTTACTGCTTAATTTACTGGATATCCCGCTTCGTACGAAATTCTTTCTATACTATTGCCTGTTATTGAGAACTCGTATCTACTTATTATCCAACTATTCTGTGCCATTGACTCCTATTTTCCTTTAATTTTGCAGTGATTTCTGGCACTCTCCCACAAGTAGCTCACTGTTCTACTTAAATATTTTCCCTGTATGTATAAAAACCATTGTACTCTCTTCTCTGCTGTTGAGAACCCTCGTGCACTCCCTTTAAATTTGTTTTACAGTTTATTGCTCCTTTACAGGAATTCTAGTGGTGAAATACTACTTTAAAGTGCTTGTTGATCTTCCTGAAGGATTTCTGGTATCCTACTAAGTTATTTATCTACTGTAGCTTGACATAGAGAAGTGTTTTCTACTTGTTCTCTAACTATTCTGTTGAATTAACCTCTATTTTCCTTTGAATTCGCGGTGGTTTCTGGCAGTATCCTATAAATGGCTTACTGTTCTACTTCCATATCTTCCCTGCATGTACAAACACAATTGTTCTCTCTTCTCTGCTCTCGAGAACCCGAATACACTTGTCTTTCAACATTGTTTTATAGTTTATTGCTCCTTTTCAGGATTTCTATTGGTCAAATACTACTTTAACGTGCTTGTTGATCTATCTGAAGCATTTCTGGAATCATAATACGTTATTTCTATATTGTAGCTTGACATAGAGAAGGGTTTTCCACTTGTTCTCTCACTATTCTCTAACTAAGTGCTATTATCTTTTGAATTCGCATTGGTTTCTGGCACTGTCTTATATGTCGCTTACTGTTCTACATGAATAACTTTTGTGCCCGTACAAACACCATTGTACACTCTTCTATGCAGTTGAGAACCCTCATACACTTGTCTTCAGACTATGTTTTACAGTTTACTGCTACATTTCAGGAGTTCTAGTGTTTCAAATACTGCTTTAAGGTCCTTACAGCTCTATTTCCTGGATATCCCGCTTCGTACGGAATTCTTTCGATACTGTTGTCTGTCATTGAGAACTCTTATCTACTTGTTCTCTCACTATTCTGTGCCATTGAGTGCCATTTTTCTCAGATTTTGGACTGCTTTCTGGCACTCTCCT
This sequence comes from Plecotus auritus, assembly GCF_963455305.1. NCBI lineage: Eukaryota > Metazoa > Chordata > Mammalia > Chiroptera > Vespertilionidae > Plecotus > Plecotus auritus. Next base: position 32,050 of record NW_027664306.1, on the reverse strand, counting down.
ATAAGTGGTTTACTGTTCTACCTAAATAAATTCCCTGCATGTACAAACACAATTGTTTGCTCTTCTCTGCTGTTGAGAACCCTAATACACATGTCTTTCAACTTTGTTTTATAGTTTATTGCTCTTTTTCAGGCATTCTAGTGGTCAAATACTTCTTTAAAGTGCTTGTTGGTCTATCTGAATTATTTCTGGTATCATACTAAGTTATTTCTATACTGTAGGTTGACATAGAGTAGTGTTTTCCACTTGTTCTCCAACTATTCTGTTGAGTTAACTGCTATTTTCCTTTGAATTCTCAGTGGTTTCTGGCCCTGTCCTATAAGTGGATTACTGTTCTTATTAAAAAACTTCCCTGCATTTACAAACACGATTGTTCTCTCTTCTCTGCTGTTGAGAACCCTAATACACTTGGCTTTCAACTTTGTTTTATACTTTATTGCTCCTTTTCAGGAATTCCAGTGGTCTAATACTACTTTAAAGTGCTTGTTGATCTACCTGAAGGATTTCTGGTATCATACTAAGTTATTTCTATACTGTAGCTTGACCTAGAGAAGCGTTTTCCACTTGTTCTCTAAGTCTTCTCTAACGCACTGCTATTTTCCTTTGAATTCGCATTGGTTTCTGGCACTGTCCTGTAAGTCGCTTACTGTTCTACATGAATAACCTTTGTGCAGGTACATACACAATAATACACTGTTCTATGCAGTTGAGAACCCTCATACACTTGCCTACAAACTATATTTTACAGTTTACTGGTACATTATAGCAATTTTAGTGTTTCAAATACTGGTTTAAGGTCCTTACTGCTTAATTTACTGGATATCCCGCCTCGTACGAAATTCTTTCTATACTATTGCCTGTTATTGAGAACTCGTATCTACTGATTATCCAACTATTCTGTGCCATTGACTCCTATTTTCCTTTAATTTTGCAGTGATTTCTTTCACTCTCCCATAAGTAGCTCACTGTTCTACTTAAATATTTTCCCTGTATGTATAAAAACCATTGTACTCTCTTCTCTGCTGTTGAGTACCCTCGTGCACTCCCTTTAAATTTCTTTTACAGTTTATTGCTCCTTTACAGGAATTCGAGTGGTGAAATACTACTTTAAAGTGCTTGTTGATCTTCCTGAAGGATTTCTGGTATCCTACTAAGTTATTTATCTACTGTAGCTTGACATAGAGAAGTGTTTTCTACTTGTTCTCTAACTATTCTGTTGAATTAACCTCTATTTTCCTTTGAATTCGCGGTGGTTTCTGGCAGTATCCTTTAAATGGCTTACTGTTCTACTTCCATATCTTCCCTGCATGTACAAACACAATTGTTCTCTCTTCTCTGCTCTCGAGAACCCGAATACACTTGTCTTTCAACATTGTTTTATAGTTTATTGCTCCTTTTCAGGATTTCTATTGGTCAAATACTACTTTAACGTGCTTGTTGATCTATCTGAAGCATTTCTGGAATCATAATACGTTATTTCTATATTGTAGCTTGACATAGAGAAGGGTTTTCCACTTGTTCTCTCACTATTCTCTAACTAAGTGCTATTATCTTTTGAATTCGCATTGGTTTCTGGCACTGTCTTATATGTCGCTTACTGTTCTACATGAATAACTTTTGTGCCCTTACAAACACCATTGTACACTCTTCTATGCAGTTGAGAACCCTCATACACTTGACTTCAGACTATGTTTTACAGTTTACTGCTACATTTCAGGAGTTCTAGTGTTTCAAATACTGCTTTAAGGTCCTTACAGCTCTATTTCCTGGATATCCCGCTTCGTACGGAATTCTTTCGATACTATTGCCTGTCATTGAGAACTCTTATCTACTTGTTCTCTCACTATTCTGTGTCATTGAGTGCCATTTTTCTCTGATTTTGGACTGGTTTCTGGCACTCTCCTATAAGTGGTTTACTGTTCTACCTAAATAAATTCCCTGCATGTACAAACGCAATTGTTCTCTCTTCTCTGCTGTTGAGAACCCTAATACACTTGCCTTTCAACTTTGTTTTACAATTTATTGCTCCTTTGCAGGAATTCTAGTGTTCAAAAACTACTTTAAAGTGCTTGTTGCTCCACCTGAAGGATTTCCGGTATCATACTCAGTTATTTCTATACTGTAGCTTGACATAGAGAAACGTTTTCCACTTATTCTCTAAGTCTTCTCTAACTTACTGCTATTTTCCTTGAATTCGCATTGGTATCTGCCACTCTCTCATATGGCGCTTACTGCTCTACATGAATAACCTTTGTGCATGTACAAACAGCATTGTACACTCTACTATGCAGTATAGAACCCTCACACACTTGTCTTCAGACTACGTTTTACAGTTTACTTCTACATTTCCGCAGTTACAGTGTTTCAAATACTGGTTGACCGTCCTTACTGCTCTATTTCCTGGATGTCCCGCTTCGTACGAAATTCTTTCTATACTATTGCCTGCTATTGAGAAATCTTATGTACTTGTTCTCTAAGTGTTCTGTGCCATTGACTGCTATTTTCCTCTGATTTTGGACTGGTTTCTGGCACTCTCCTGTAAGTGGCTTACTGTTCTACTTAAATATCTTCCCTGCATGTACAAACACAATTGTTTGCTCTTCTCTGCTGTTGAGAACCCTAATACACATGTCTTTCAACTTTGTTTTATAGTTTATTGCTCTTTTTCAGGCATTCTAGTGGTCAAATACTTCTTTAAAGTGCTTGTTGGTCTATCTGAATTATTTCTGGTATCATACTAAGTTATTTCTATACTGTAGGTTGACATAGAGTAGTGTTTTCCACTTGTTCTCTAACTATTCTGTTGAATTAACTGCTATTTTCCTTTGAATTCTCAATGGTTTCTGGCCCTGTCCTATAAGTGGATTACTGTTCTTATTAAAAAACTTCCCTGCATTTACAAACACGATTGTTCTCTCTTCTCTGCTGTTGAGAACCCTAATACACTTGGCTTTCAACTTTGTTTTACACTTCATTGCTCCTTTTCAGGAATTCCAGTGGTCTAATACTACTTTAAAGAGCTTGTTGAACTACCTGAAGGATTTCTGGTATCATACTAAGTTATTCCTATACTGTAGCTTGACCTAGAGAAGCGTTTTCCACTTGTTCTCTGAGTCTTCTCTAAAGCACTGCTATTTTCCTTTGAACTCGCATTGGTTTCTGGCACGGGCCTGTATGTCGCTTACTGTTCTACATGAATAACCTTTGTGCAGGTACAAACACCATTGTACAGTGTTCTATGCAGTTGAGAACCCTCATACACTTGCCTACAAACTATATTTTACAGTTTACTGGTACATTTTAGCAATTTTAGTGTTTCAAATCATGGTTTAAGTGCTTTACTGCTTAATTTACTGGATATCCCGCTTCGTACGAAATTCTTTCTATACTATTGCCTGTTATTGAGAACTCGTATCCACTTATTATCCAACTATTCTGTGCCATTGACTCCTATTTTCCTTTAATTTTGCAGTGATTTCTGGCACTCTCCCACAAGTAGCTCACTGTTCTACTTAAATATTTTCCCTGTATGTATAAAAACCATTGTACTCTCTTCTCTGCTGTTGAGAACCCTCGTGCACTCCCTTTAAATTTGTTTTACAGTTTATTGCTCCTTTACAGGAATTCTAATGGTGAAATACTACTTTAAAGTGCTTGTTGATCTTCCTGAAGGATTTCTGGTATCCTACTAAGTTATTTATCTACTTTAGCTTGACATAGAGAAGTGTTTTCTACTTGTTCTCTAACTATTCTGTTGAATTAACTTCTATTTTCCTTTGAATTCGCGGTGGTTTCTGGCAGTATCCTATAAATGGCTTACTGTTCTACTTCCATATCATCCCTGCATGTACAAACACAATTGTTCTCTCTTCTCTGCTCTCGAGAACCCGAATACACTTGTCTTTCAACATTGTTTTATAGTTTATTGCTCCTTTTCAGGATTTCTATTGGTCAAATACTACTTTAACGTGCTTGTTGATCTATCTGAAGCATTTCTGGAATCCTAATACGTTATTTCTATATTGTAGCTTGACATAGAGAAGGGTTTTCCACTTGTTCTCTCACTATTCTCTAACTAAGTGCTATTATCTTTTGAATTCGCATTAGTTTCTGGCACTGTCTTATATGTCGCTTACTGTTCTACATGAATAACTTTTGTGCCCGTACAAACACCATTGTACACTCTTCTATGCAGTTGAGAACCCTCATACACTTGTCTTCAGACTATGTTTTACAGTTTACTGCTACATTTCAGGAGTTCTAGTGTTTCAAATACTGCTTTAAGGTCCTTACAGCTCTATTTCCTGGATATCCCGCTTCGTACGGAATTCTTTCGATACTGTTGTCTGTCATTGAGAACACTTATCTACTTGTTCTCTCACTATTCTGTGCCATTGAGTGCCATTTTTCTCAGATTTTGGACTGCTTTCTGGCACTCTCCTATAAGTGGTTTACTGTTCTACCTAAATAAATTCCCTGCATGTACAAACGCAATTGTTCTCTCTTCTCTGCTGTTGAGAACCCTAATACACTTGCCTTTCAACTTTGTTTTACAATTTATTGCTCCTATTCAGGAATTCTCGTGTTCAAAAACTACTTTAAAGTGCTTGTTTCTCCACCTGAAGGATTTCCGGTATCATACTCAGTTATTTCTATACTGTAGCTTGACATAGAGAAACGTTTTCCACTTATTCTCTAAGTCTTCTCTAACTTACTGCTATTTTTCTTGAATTCGCATTAGTTTCTGCCACTCTCTCATATGGCGCTTACTGCTCTACATGAATAACCTTTGTGCATGTACAAACAGCATTGTACACTCTACTATGCAGTATAGAACCCTCACACACTTGTCTTCAGACTACGTTTTACAGTTTACTTCTACATTTCCGCAGTTACAGAGTTTCAAATACTGGTTTACCGTCCTTACTGCTCTATTTCCTGGATGTCCCGCTACGTACGAAATTCTTTCTATACTATTCCCTGCTATTGAGAAATCTTATGTACTTGTTCTCTAAGTGTTCTGTGCCATTGACTGCTATTTTCCTCTGATTTTGGACTGGTTTCTGGCACTCTCCTGTAAGTGGCTTACTGTTCTACTTAAATATCTTCCCTGCATGTACAAACACAATTGTTTGCTCTTCTCTGCTGTTGAGAACCCTAATACACATGTCTTTCAACTTTGTTTTATAGTTTATTGCTCTTTTTCAGGCATTCTAGTGGTCAAATACTTCTTTAAAGTGCTTGTTGGTCTATCTGAATTATTTCTGGTATCATACTAAGTTATTTCTATACTGTAGGTTGACATAGAGTAGTGTTTTCCACTTGTTCTCCAACTATTCTGTTGAGTTAACTGCTATTTTCCTTTGAATTCTCAGTGGTTTCTGGCCCTGTCCTATAAGTGGATTACTGTTCTTATTAAAAAACTTCCCTGCATTTACAAACACGATTGTTCTCTCTTCTCTGCTGTTGAGAACCCTAATACACTTGGCTTTCAACTTTGTTTTATACTTTATTGCTCCTTTTCAGGAATTCCAGTGGTCTAATACTACTTTAAAGTGCTTGTTGATCTACCTGAAGGATTTCTGGTATCATACTAAGTTATTTCTATACTGTAGCTTGACCTAGAGAAGCGTTTTCCACTTGTTCTCTAAGTCTTCTCTAACGCACTGCTATTTTCCTTTGAATTCGCATTGGTTTCTGGCACTGTCCTGTAAGTCGCTTACTGTTCTACATGAATAACCTTTGTGCAGGTACATACACAATTGTACACTGTTCTATGCAGTTGAGAACCCTCATACACTTGCCTACAAACTATATTTTACAGTTTACTGGTACATTATAGCAATTTTAGTGTTTCAAATACTGGTTTAAGGTCCTTACTGCTTAATTTACTGGATATCCCGCCTCGTACGAAATTCTTTCTATACTATTGCCTGTTATTGAGAACTCGTATCTACTGATTATCCAACTATTCTGTGCCATTGACTCCTATTTTCCTTTAATTTTGCAGTGATTTCTTTCACTCTCCCATAAGTAGCTCACTGTTCTACTTAAATATTTTCCCTGTATGTATAAAAACCATTGTACTCTCTTCTCTGCTGTTGAGTACCCTCGTGCACTCCCTTTAAATTTCTTTTAGAGTTTATTGCTCCTTTACAGGAATTCTAGTGGTGAAATACTACTTTAAAGTGCTTGTTGATCTTCCTGAAGGATTTCTGGTATCCTACTAAGTTATTTATCTACTGTAGCTTGACATAGAGAAGTGTTTTCTACTTGTTCTCTAACTATTCTGTTGAATTAACCTCTATTTTCCTTTGAATTCGCGGTGGTTTCTGGCAGTATCCTATAAATGGCTTACTGTTCTACTTCCATATCTTCCCTGCATGTACAAACACAATTGTTCTCTCTTCTCTGCTCTCGAGAACCCGAATACACTTGTCTTTCAACATTGTTTTATAGTTTATTGCTCCTTTTCAGGATTTCTATTGGTCAAATACTACTTTGACGTGCTTGTTGATCTATCTGAAGCATTTCTGGAATCATAATACGTTATTTCTATATTGTAGCTTGACATAGAGAAGGGTTTTCCACTTGTTCTCTCACTATTCTCTAACTAAGTGCTATTATCTTTTGAATTCGCATTGGTTTCTGGCACTGTCTTATATGTCGCTTACTGTTCTACATGAATAACTTTTGTGCCCTTACAAACACCATTGTACACTCTTCTATGCAGTTGAGAACCCTCATACACTTGTCTTCAGACTATGTTTTACAGTTTACTGCTACATTTCAGGAGTTCTAGTGTTTCAAATACTGCTTTAAGGTCCTTACAGCTCTATTTCCTGGATATCCCGCTTCGTATGGAATTCTTTCGATACTATTGCCTGTCATTGAGAACTCTTATCTACTTGTTCTCTCACTATTCTGTGTCATTGAGTGCCATTTTTCTCTGATTTTGGACTGGTTTCTGGCACTCTCCTATAAGTGGTTTACTGTTCTACCTAAATAAATTCCCTGCATGTACAAACGCAATGGTTCTCTCTTCTCTGCTGTTGAGAACCCTAATACACTTGCCTTTCAACTTTGTTTTACAATTTATTGCTCCTTTTCAGGAATTCTAGTGTTCAAAAACTACTTTAAAGTGCTTGTTGCTCCACCTGAAGGATTTCCGGTATCATACTCAGTTATTTCTATACTGTAGCTTGACATAGAGAAACGTTTTCCACTTATTCTCTAAGTCTTCTCTAAGTTACTGCTATTTTCCTTGAATTCGCATTGGTATCTGCCACTCTCTCATATGGCGCTTACTGCTCTACATGAATAACCTTTGTGCATGTACAAACAGCATTGTACACTCTACTATGCAGTATAGAACCCTCACACACTTGTCTTCAGACTACGTTTTACAGTTTACTTCTACATTTCCGCAGTTACAGTGTTTCCAATACTGGTTGACCGTCCTTACTGCTCTATTTCCTGGATGTCCCGCTTCGTACGAAATTCTTTCTATACTATTGCCTGCTATTGAGAAATCTTATGTACTTGTTCTCTAAGTGTTCTGTGCCATTGACTGCTATTTTCCTCTGATTTTGGACTGGTTTCTGGCACTCTCCTGTAAGTGGCTTACAGTTCTACTTAAATATCTTCCCTGCATGTACAAACACAATTGTTTGCTCTTCTCTGCTGTTGAGAACCCTAATACACATGTCTTTCAACTTTGTTTTATAGTTTATTGCTCTTTTTCAGGCATTCTAGTGGTCAAATACTTCTTTAAAGTGCTTGTTGGTCTATCTGAATTATTTCTGGTATCATACTAAGTTATTTCTATACTGTAGGTTGACATAGAGTAGTGTTTTCCACTTGTTCTCTAACTATTCTGTTGAATTAACTGCTATTTTCCTTTGAATTCTCAATGGTTTCTGGCCCTGTCCTATAAGTGGATTACTGTTCTTATTAAAAAACTTCCCTGCATTTACAAACACGATTGTTCTCTCTTCTCTGCTGTTGAGAACCCTAATACACTTGGCTTTCAACTTTGTTTTACACTTCATTGCTCCTTTTCAGGAATTCCAGTGGTCTAATACTACTTTAAAGAGCTTGTTGATCTACCTGAAGGATTTCTGGTATCATACTAAGTTATTCCTATACTGTAGCTTGACCTAGAGAAGCGTTTTCCACTTGTTCTCTGAGTCTTCTCTAAAGCACTGCTATTTTCCTTTGAACTCGCATTGGTTTCTGGCACTGTCCTGTATGTCGCTTACTGTTCTACATGAATAACCTTTGTGCAGGTACAAACACCATTGTACAGTGTTCTATGCAGTTGAGAACCCTCATACACTTGCCTTCAAAGTATATTTTACAGTTTACTGGTACATTTTAGCAATTTTAGTGTTTCAAATCATGGTTTAAGTGCTTTACTGCTTAATTTACTGGATATCCCGCTTCGTACGAAATTCTTTCTATACTATTGCCTGTTATTGAGAACTCGTATCTACTTATTATCCAACTATTCTGTGCCATTGACTCCTATTTTCCTTTAATTTTGCAGTGATTTCTGGCACTCTCCCATAAGTAGCTCACTGTTCTACTTAAATATTTTCCCTGTATGTATAAAAACCATTGTACTCCCTTCTCTGCTGTTGAGTACCCTCGTGCACTCCCTTTAAATTTCTTTTACACTTTATTGCCCCTTTACAGGAATTCGAGTGGTGAAATACTACTTTAAAGTGCTTGTTGATCTTCCTGAAGGTTTTCTGGTATCCTACTAAGTTATTTATCTACTGTAGCTTGACATAGAGAAGTGTTTTCTACTTGTTCTCTAACTATTCTGTTGAATTAACCTCTATTTTCCTTTGAATTCGCGGTGGTTTCTGGCAGTATCCTATAAATGGCTTACTGTTCTACTTCCATATCTTCCCTGCATGTACAAACACAATTGTTCTCTCTTCTCTGCTCTCGAGAACCCGAATACACTTGTCTTTCAACATTGTTTTATAGTTTATTGCTCCTTTTCAGGATTTCTATTGGTCAAATACTACTTTAACGTGCTTGTTGATCTATCTGAAGCATTTCTGGAATCCTAATACGTTATTTCTATATTGTAGCTTGACATAGAGAAGGGTTTTCCACTTGTTCTCTCACTATTCTCTAACTAAGTGCTATTATCTTTTGAATTCGCATTGGTTTCTGGCACTGTCTTATATGTCGCTTACTGTTCTACATGAATAACTTTTGTGCCCGTACAAACACCATTGTACACTCTTCTATGCAGTTGAGAACCCTCATACACTTGTCTTCAGACTATGTTTTACAGTTTACTGCTACATTTCAGGAGTTCTAGTGTTTCAAATACTGCTTTAAGGTCCTTACAGCTCTATTTCCTGGATATCCCGCTTCGTACGGAATTCTTTCGATACTGTTGTCTGTCATTGAGAACTCTTATCTACTTGTTCTCTCACTATTCTGTGTCATTGAGTGCCATTTTTCTCAGATTTTGGACTGCTTTCTGGCACTCTCCTATAAGTGGTTTACTGTTCTACCTAAATAAATTCCCTGCATGTACAAACGCAATGGTTCTCTCTTCTCTGCTGTTGAGAACCCTAATACACTTGCCTTTCAACTTTGTTTTACAATTTATTGCTCCTTTTCAGGAATTCTAGTGTTCAAAAACTACTTTAAAGTGCTTGTTGCTCCACCTGAAGGATTTCCGGTATCATACTCAGTTATTTCTATACTGTAGCTTGACATAGAGAAACGTTTTCCACTTATTCTCTAAGTCTTCTCTAACTTACTGCTATTTTCCTTGAATTCGCATTGGTTTCTGCCACTCTCTCATATGGCTCTTACTGCTCTACATGAATAACCTTTGTGCATGTACAAACAGCATTGTACACTCTACTATGCAGTATAGAACCCTCACACACTTGTCTTCAGACTACGTTTTACAGTTTACTTCTACATTTCCGCAGTTACAGTGTTTCAAATACTGGTTTACCGTCCTTACTGCTCTATTTCCTGGATGTCCCGCTACGTACGAAATTCTTTCTATACTATTGCCTGTTATTGAGAAATCTTATGTACTTGTTCTCTAAGTGTTCTGTGCCATTGACTGCTATTTTCCTCTGATTTTGGACTGGTTTCTGGCACTCTCCTGTAAGTGGCTTACTGTTCTACTTAAATATCTTCCCTGCATGTACAAACACAATTGTTTGCTCTTCTCTGCTGTTGAGAACCCTAATACACATGTCTTTCAACTTTGTTTTATAGTTTATTGCTCTTTTTCAGGCATTCTAGTGGTCAAATACTTCTTTAAAGTGCTTGTTGGTCTATCTGAATTATTTCTGGTATCATACTAAGTTATTTCTATACTGTAGGTTGACATAGAGTAGTGTTTTCCACTTGTTCTCCTACTATTCTGTTGAGTTAACTGCTATTTTCCTTTGAATTCTCAGTGGTTTCTGGCCCTGTCCTATAAGTGGATTACTGTTCTTATTAAAAAACTTCCCTGCATTTACAAACACGATTGTTCTCTCTTCTCTGCTGTTGAGAACCCTAATACACTTGGCTTTCAACTTTGTTTTATACTTTATTGCTCCTTTTCAGGAATTCCAGTGGTCTAATACTACTTTAAAGTGCTTGTTGATCTACCTGAAGGATTTCTGGTATCATACTAAGTTATTTCTATACTGTAGCTTGACCTAGAGAAGCGTTTTCCACTTGTTCTCTAAGTCTTCTCTAACGCACTGCTATTTTCCTTTGAATTCGCATTGGTTTCTGGCACTGTCCTGTAAGTCGCTTACTGTTCTACATGAATAACCTTTGTGCAGGTACATACACAATAATACACTGTTCTATGCAGTTGAGAACCCTCATACACTTGCCTACAAACTATATTTTACAGTTTACTGGTACATTATAGCAATTTTAGTGTTTCAAATACTGGTTTAAGGTCCTTACTGCTTAATTTACTGGATATCCCGCCTCGTACGAAATTCTTTCTATACTATTGCCTGTTATTGAGAACTCGTATCTACTGATTATCCAACTATTCTGTGCCATTGACTCCTATTTTCCTTTAATTTTGCAGTGATTTCTTTCACTCTCCCATAAGTAGCTCACTGTTCTACTTAAATATTTTCCCTGTATGTATAAAAACCATTGTACTCTCTTCTCTGCTGTTGAGTACCCTCGTGCACTCCCTTTAAATTTCTTTTACACTTTATTGCCCCTTTACAGGAATTCGAGTGGTGAAATACTACTTTAAAGTGCTTGTTGATCTTCCTGAAGGTTTTCTGGTATCCTACTAAGTTATTTATCTACTGTAGCTTGACATAGAGAAGTGTTTTCTACTTGTTCTCTAACTATTCTGTTGAATTAACCTCTATTTTCCTTTGAATTCGCGGTGGTTTCTGGCAGTATCCTATAAATGGCTTACTGTTCTACTTCCATATCTTCCCTGCATGTACAAACACAATTGTTCTCTCTTCTCTGCTCTCGAGAACCCGAATACACTTGTCTTTCAACATTGTTTTATAGTTTATTGCTCCTTTTCAGGATTTCTATTGGTCAAATACTACTTTAACGTGCTTGTTGATCTATCTGAAGCATTTCTGGAATCCTAATACGTTATTTCTATATTGTAGCTTGACATAGAGAAGGGTTTTCCACTTGTTCTCTCACTATTCTCTAACTAAGTGCTATTATCTTTTGAATTCGCATTGGATTCTGGCACTGTCTTATATGTCGCTTACTGTTCTACATGAATAACTTTTGTGCCCGTACAAACACCATTGTACACTCTTCTATGCAGTTGAGAACCCTCATACACTTGACTTCAGACTATGTTTTACAGTTTACTGCTACATTTCAGGAGTTCTAGTGTTTCAAATACTGCTTTAAGGTCCTTACAGCTCTATTTCCTGGATATCCCGCTTCGTACGGAATTCTTTCTATACTGTTGTCTGTCATTGAGAACTCTTATCTACTTGTTCTCTCACTATTCTGTGTCATTGAGTGCCATTTTTCTCAGATTTTGGACTGCTTTCTGGCACTCTCCTATAAGTGGTTTACTGTTCTACCTAAATAAATTCCCTGCATGTACAAACGCAATGGTTCTCTCTTCTCTGCTGTTGAGAACCCTAATACACTTGCCTTTCAACTTTGTTTTACAATTTATTGCTTCTTTGCAGGAATTCTAGTGTTCAAAAACTACTTTAAAGTGCTTGTTGCTCGACCTGAAGGATTTCCGGTATCATACTCAGTTATTTCTATACTGTAGCTTGACATAGAGAAACGTTTTCCACTTATTCTCTAAGTCTTCTCTAACTTACTGCTATTTTCCTTGAATTCGCATTGGTTTCTGCCACTCTCTCATATGGCTCTTACTGCTCTACATGAATAACCTTTGTGCATGTACAAACAGCATTGTACACTCTACTATGCAGTATAGAACCCTCACACACTTGTCTTCAGACTACGTTTTACAGTTTACTTCTACATTTCCGCAGTTGCAGTGTTTCAAATACTGGTTGACCGTCCTTACTGCTCAATTTCCTGGATGTCCCGCTTCGTACGAAATTCTTTCTATACTATTGCCTGTTATTGAGAAATCTTATGTACTTGTTCTCTAAGTGTTCTGTGCCATTGAGTGCCATTTTTCTCAGATTTTGGACTGCTTTCTGGCACTCTCCTGTAAGTGGTTTACTGTTCTACCTAAATAAATTCCCTGCATGTACAAACACAATTGTTTGCTCTTCTCTGCTGTTGAGAACCCTAATACACATGTCTTTCAACTTTGTTTTATAGTTTATTGCTCTTTTTCAGGCATTCTAGTGGTCAAATACTTCTTTAAAGTGCTTGTTGGTCTATCTGAATTATTTCTGGTATCATACTAAGTTATTTCTATACTGTAGGTTGACATAGAGTAGTGTTTTCCACTTGTTCTCCAACTATTCTGTTGAGTTAACTGCTATTTTCCTTTGAATTCTCAGTGGTTTCTGGCCCTGTCCTATAAGTGGATTACTGTTCTTATTAAAAAACTTCCCTGCATTTACAAACACGATTGTTCTCTCTTCTCTGCTGTTGAGAACCCTAATACACTTGGCTTTCAACTTTGTTTTATACTTTATTGCTCCTTTTCAGGAATTCCAGTGGTCTAATACTACTTTAAAGTGCTTGTTGATCTACCTGAAGGATTTCTGGTATCATACTAAGTTATTTCTATACTGTAGCTTGACCTAGAGAAGCGTTTTCCACTTGTTCTCTAAGTCTTCTCTAACGCACTGCTATTTTCCTTTGAATTCGCATTGGTTTCTGGCACTGTCCTGTAAGTCGCTTACTGTTCTACATGAATAACCTTTGTGCAGGTACATACACAATAATACACTGTTCTATGCAGTTGAGAACCCTCATACACTTGCCTACAAACTATATTTTACAGTTTACTGGTACATTATAGCAATTTTAGTGTTTCAAATACTGGTTTAAGGTCCTTACTGCTTAATTTACTGGATATCCCGCCTCGTAGGAAATTCTTTCTATACTATTGCCTGTTATTGAGAACTCGTATCTACTGATTATCCAACTATTCTGTGCCATTGACTCCTATTTTCCTTTAATTTTGCAGTGATTTCTTTCACTCTCCCATAAGTAGCTCACTGTTCTACTTAAATATTTTCCCTGTATGTATAAAAACCATTGTACTCTCTTCTCTGCTGTTGAGTACCCTCGTGCACTCCCTTTAAATTTCTTTTACAGTTTATTGCTCCTTTACAGGAATTCGAGTGGTGAAATACTACTTTAAAGTGCTTGTTGATCTTCCTGAAGGTTTTCTGGTATCCTACTAAGTTATTTATCTACTGTAGCTTGACATAGAGAAGTGTTTTCTACTTGTTCTCTAACTATTCTGTTGAATTAACCTCTATTTTCCTTTGAATTCGCGGTGGTTTCTGGCAGTATCCTATAAATGGCTTACTGTTCTACTTCCATATCTTCCCTGCATGTACAAACACAATTGTTCTCTCTTCTCTGCTCTCGAGAACCCGAATACACTTGTCTTTCAACATTGTTTTATAGTTTATTGCTCCTTTTCAGGATTTCTATTGGTCAAATACTACTTTAACGTGCTTGTTGATCTATCTGAAGCATTTCTGGAATCATAATACGTTATTTCTATATTGTAGCTTGACATAGAGAAGGGTTTTCCACTTGTTCTCTCACTATTCTCTAACTAAGTGCTATTATCTTTTGAATTCGCATTGGTTTCTGGCACTGTCTTATATGTCGCTTACTGTTCTACATGAATAACTTTTGTGCCCGTACAAACACCATTGTACACTCTTCTATGCAGTTGAGAACCCTCATACACTTGTCTTCAGACTATGTTTTACAGTTTACTGCTACATTTCAGGAGTTCTAGTGTTTCAAATACTGCTTTAAGGTCCTTACAGCTCTATTTCCTGGATATCCCGCTTCGTACGGAATTCTTTCGATACTATTGCCTGTCATTGAGAACTCTTATCTACTTGTTCTCTCACTATTCTGTGTCATTGAGTGCCATTTTTCTCTGAATTTGGACTGGTTTCTGGCACTCTCCTATAAGTGGTTTACTGTTCTACCTAAATAAATTCCCTGCATGTACAAACGCAATTGTTCTCTCTTCTCTGCTGTTGAGAACCATAATACACTTGCCTTTCAACTTTGTTTTACAATTTATTGCTCCTTTGCAGGAATTCTAATGTTCAAAAACTACTTTAAAGTGCTTGTTGCTCGACCTGAAGGATTTCCGGTATCATACTCAGTTATTTCTATACTGTAGCTTGACATAGAGAAACGTTTTCCACTTATTCTCTAAGTCTTCTCTAACTTACTGCTATTTTCCTTGAATTCGCATTGGTATCTGCCACTCTCTCATATGGCGCTTACTGCTCTACATGAATAACCTTTGTGCATGTACAAACAGCATTGTACACTCTACTATGCAGTATAGAACCCTCACACACTTGTCTTCAGACTACGTTTTATAGTTTACTTCTACATTTCCGCAGTTACAGTGTTTCAAATACTGGTTTACCGTCCTTACTGCTCTATTTCCTGGATGTCCCGCTTCGTACGAAATTCTTTCTATACTATTGCCTGCTATTGAGAAATCTTATGTACTTGTTCTCTAAGTGTTCTGTGCCATTGACTGCTATTTTCCTCTGATTTTGGACTGGTTTCTGGCACTCTCCTGTAAGTGGCTTACTGTTCTACTTAAATATCTTCCCTGCATGTACAAACACAATTGTTTGCTCTTCTCTGCTGTTGAGAACCCTAATACACATGTCTTTCAACTTTGTTTTATAGTTTATTGCTCTTTTTCAGGCATTCTAGTGGTCAAATACTTCTTTAAAGTGCTTGTTGGTCTATCTGAATTATTTCTGGTATCATACTAAGTTATTTCTATACTGTAGGTTGACATAGAGTAGTGTTTTCCACTTGTTCTCTAACTATTCTGTTGAATTAACTGCTATTTTCCTTTGAATTCTCAATGGTTTCTGGCCCTGTCCTATAAGTGGATTACTGTTCTTATTAAAAAACTTCCCTGCATTTACAAACACGATTGTTCTCTCTTCTCTGCTGTTGAGAACCCTAATACACTTGGCTTTCAACTTTGTTTTACACTTCATTGCTCCTTTTCAGGAATTCCAGTGGTCTAATACTACTTTAAAGAGCTTGTTGATCTACCTGAAGGATTTCTGGTATCATACTAAGTTATTGCTATACTGTAGCTTGACCTAGAGAAGCGTTTTCCACTTGTTCTCTGAGTCTTCTCTAAAGCACTGCTATATTCCTTTGAACTCGCATTGGTTTCTGGCACTGTCCTGTATGTCGCTTACTGTTCTACATGAATAACCTTTGTGCAGGTACAAACACCATTGTACAGTGTTCTATGCAGTTGAGAACCCTCATACACTTGCCTTCAAAGTATATTTTACAGTTTACTGGTACATTTTAGCAATTTTAGTGTTTCAAATCATGGTTTAAGTGCTTTACTGCTTAATTTACTGGATATCCCGCTTCGTACGAAATTCTTTCTATACTATTGCCTGTTATTGAGAACTCGTATCTACTTATTATCCAACTATTCTGTGCCATTGACTCCTATTTTCCTTTAATTTTGCAGTGATTTCTGGCACTCTCCCACAAGTAGCTCACTGTTCTACTTAAATATTTTCCCTGTATGTATAAAAACCATTGTACTCTCTTCTCTGCTGTTGAGAACCCTCGTGCACTCCCTTTAAATTTGTTTTACAGTTTATTGCTCCTTTACAGGAATTCTAGTGGTGAAATACTACTTTAAAGTGCTTGTTGATCTTCCTGAAGGATTTCTGGTATCCTACTAAGTTATTTATCTACTGTAGCTTGACATAGAGAAGTGTTTTCTACTTGTTCTCTAACTATTCTGTTGAATTAACCTCTATTTTCCTTTGAATTCGCGGTGGTTTCTGGCAGTATCCTATAAATGGCTTACTGTTCTACTTCCATATCTTCCCTGCATGTACAAACACAATTGTTCTCTCTTCTCTGCTCTCGAGAACCCGAATACACTTGTCTTTCAACATTGTTTTATAGTTTATTGCTCCTTTTCAGGATTTCTATTGGTCAAATACTACTTTAACGTGCTTGTTGATCTATCTGAAGCATTTCTGGAATCCTAATACGTTATTTCTATATTGTAGCTTGACATAGAGAAGGGTTTTCCACTTGTTCTCTCACTATTCTCTAACTAAGTGCTATTATCTTTTGAATTCGCATTGGTTTCTGGCACTGTCTTATATGTCGCTTACTGTTCTACATGAATAACTTTTGTGCCCGTACAAACACCATTGTACACTCTTCTATGCAGTTGAGAACCCTCATACACTTGTCTTCAGACTATGTTTTACAGTTTACTGCTACATTTCAGGAGTTCTAGTGTTTCAAATACTGCTTTAAGGTCCTTACAGCTCTATTTCCTGGATATCCCGCTTCGTACGGAATTCTTTCGATACTGTTGTCTGTCATTGAGAACTCTTATCTACTTGTTCTCTCACTATTCTGTGCCATTGAGTGCCATTTTTCTCAGATTTTGGACTGCTTTCTGGCACTCTCCTATAAGTGGTTTACTGTTCTACCTAAATAAATTCCCTGCATGTACAAACACAATTGTTTGCTCTTCTCTGCTGTTGAGAACCCTAATACACATGTCTTTCAACTTTGTTTTATAGTTTATTGCTCTTTTTCAGGCATTCTAGTGGTCAAATACTTCTTTAAAGTGCTTGTTGGTCTATCTGAATTATTTCTGGTATCATACTAAGTTATTTCTATACTGTAGGTTGACATAGAGTAGTGTTTTCCACTTGTTCTCCAACTATTCTGTTGAGTTAACTGCTATTTTCCTTTGAATTCTCAGTGGTTTCTGGCCCTGTCCTATAAGTGGATTACTGTTCTTATTAAAAAACTTCCCTGCATTTACAAACACGATTGTTCTCTCTTCTCTGCTGTTGAGAACCCTAATACACTTGGCTTTCAACTTTGTTTTATACTTTATTGCTCCTTTTCAGGAATTCCAGTGGTCTAATACTACTTTAAAGTGCTTGTTGATCTACCTGAAGGATTTCTGGTATCATACTAAGTTATTTCTATACTGTAGCTTGACCTAGAGAAGCGTTTTCCACTTGTTCTCTAAGTCTTCTCTAACGCACTGCTATTTTCCTTTGAATTCGCATTGGTTTCTGGCACTGTCCTGTAAGTCGCTTACTGTTCTACATGAATAACCTTTGTGCAGGTACATACACAATTGTACACTGTTCTATGCAGTTGAGAACCCTCATACACTTGCCTACAAACTATATTTTACAGTTTACTGGTACATTATAGCAATTTTAGTGTTTCAAATACTGGTTTAAGGTCCTTACTGCTTAATTTACTGGATATCCCGCCTCGTACGAAATTCTTTCTATACTATTGCCTGTTATTGAGAACTCGTATCTACTGATTATCCAACTATTCTGTGCCATTGACTCCTATTTTCCTTTAATTTTGCAGTGATTTCTGGCACTCTCCCACAAGTAGCTCACTGTTCTACTTAAATATTTTCCCTGTATGTATAAAAACCATTGTACTCTCTTCTCTGCTGTTGAGAACCCTCGTGCACTCCCTTTAAATTTGTTTTACAGTTTATTGCTCCTTTACAGGAATTCTAGTGGTGAAATACTACTTTAAAGTGCTTGTTGATCTTCCTGAAGGATTTCTGGTATCCTACTAAGTTATTTATCTACTGTAGCTTGACATAGAGAAGTGTTTTCTACTTGTTCTCTAACTATTCTGTTGAATTAACCTCTATTTTCCTTTGAATTCGCGGTGGTTTCTGGCAGTATCCTATAAATGGCTTACTGTTCTACTTCCATATCTTCCCTGCATGTACAAACACAATTGTTCTCTCTTCTCTGCTCTCGAGAACGCGAATACACTTGTCTTTCAACATTGTTTTATAGTTTATTGCTCCTTTTCAGGATTTCTATTGGTCAAATACTACTTTAACGTGCTTGTTGATCTATCTGAAGCATTTCTGGAATCATAATACGTTATTTCTATATTGTAGCTTGACATAGAGAAGGGTTTTCCACTTGTTCTCTCACTATTCTCTAACTAAGTGCTATTATCTTTTGAATTCGCATTGGTTTCTGGCACTGTCTTATATGTCGCTTACTGTTCTACATGAATAACTTTTGTGCCCGTACAAACACCATTGTACACTCTTCTATGCAGTTGAGAACCCTCATACACTTGTCTTCAGACTATGTTTTACAGTTTACTGCTACATTTCAGGAGTTCTAGTGTTTCAAATACTGCTTTAAGGTCCTTACAGCTCTATTTCCTGGATATCCCGCTTCGTACGGAATTCTTTCGATACTGTTGTCTGTCATTGAGAACACTTATCTACTTGTTCTCTCACTATTCTGTGCCATTGAGTGCCATTTTTCTCAGATTTTGGACTGCTTTCTGGCACTCTCCTATTAGTGGTTTACTGTTCTACCTAAATAAATTCCCTGCATGTACAAACGCAATTGTTCTCTCTTCTCTGCTGTTGAGAACCCTAATACACTTGCCTTTCAACTTTGTTTTACAATTTATTGCTCCTTTTCAGGAATTCTAGTGTTCAAAAACTACTTTAAAGTGCTTGTTGCTCCACCTGAAGGATTTCCGGTATCATACTCAGTTATTTCTATACTGTAGCTTGACATAGAGAAACGTTTTCCACTTATTCTCTAAGTCTTCTCTAACTTACTGCTATTTTCCTTGAATTCGCATTGGTTTCTGCCACTCTCTCATATGGCGCTTACTGTTCTACATGAATAACCTTTGTGCATGTACAAACAGCATTGTACACTCTACTATGCAGTATAGAACCCTCACACACTTGTCTTCAGACTACGTTTTACAGTTTACTTCTACATTTCCGCAGTTACAATGTTTCAAATACTGGTTTACCGTCCTTACTGCTCTATTTCCTGGATGTCCCGCTACGTACGAAATTCTTTCTATACTATTGCCTGTTATTGAGAAATCTTATGTACTTGTTCTCTAAGTGTTCTGTGCCATTGACTGCTATTTTCCTCTGATTTTGGACTGGTTTCTGGCACTCTCCTGTAAGTGGCTTACTGTTCTACTTAAATATCTTCCCTGCATGTACAAACACAATTGTTTGCTCTTCTCTGCTGTTGAGAACCCTAATACACATGTCTTTCAACTTTGTTTTATAGTTTATTGCTCTTTTTCAGGCATTCTAGTGGTCAAATACTTCTTTAAAGTGCTTGTTGGTCTATCTGAATTATTTCTGGTATCATACTAAGTTATTTCTATACTGTAGGTTGACATAGAGTAGTGTTTTCCACTTGTTCTCCAACTATTCTGTTGAGTTAACTGCTATTTTCCTTTGAATTCTCAGTGGTTTCTGGCCCTGTCCTATAAGTGGATTACTGTTCTTATTAAAAAACTTCCCTGCATTTACAAACACGATTGTTCTCTCTTCTCTGCTGTTGAGAACCCTAATACACTTGGCTTTCAACTTTGTTTTATACTTTATTGCTCCTTTTCAGGAATTCCAGTGGTCTAATACTACTTTAAAGTGCTTGTTGATCTACCTGAAGGATTTCTGGTATCATACTAAGTTATTTCTATACTGTAGCTTGACCTAGAGAAGCGTTTTCCACTTGTTCTCTAAGTCTTCTCTAACGCACTGCTATTTTCCTTTGAATTCGCATTGGTTTCTGGCACTGTCCTGTAAGTCGCTTACTGTTCTACATGAATAACCTTTGTGCAGGTACATACACAATAATACACTGTTCTATGCAGTTGAGAACCCTCATACACTTGCCTACAAACTATATTTTACAGTTTACTGGTACATTATAGCAATTTTAGTGTTTCAAATACTGGTTTAAGGTCCTTACTGCTTAATTTACTGGATATCCCGCCTTGTACGAAATTCTTTCTATACTATTGCCTGTTATTGAGAACTCGTATCTACTGATTATCCAACTATTCTGTGCCATTGACTCCTATTTTCCTTTAATTTTGCAGTGATTTCTTTCACTCTCCCATAAGTAGCTCACTGTTCTACTTAAATATTTTCCCTGTATGTATAAAAACCATTGTACTCTCTTCTCTGCTGTTGAGTACCCTCGTGCACTCCCTTTAAATTTCTTTTAGAGTTTATTGCTCCTTTACAGGAATTCTAGTGGTGAAATACTACTTTAAAGTGCTTGTTGATCTTCCTGAAGGATTTCTGGTATCCTACTAAGTTATTTATCTACTGTAGCTTGACATAGAGAAGTGTTTTCTACTTGTTCTCTAACTATTCTGTTGAATTAACCTCTATTTTCCTTTGAATTCGCGGTGGTTTCTGGCAGTATCCTATAAATGGCTTACTGTTCTACTTCCATATCTTCCCTGCGTGTACAAACACAATTGTTCTCTCTTCTCTGCTCTCGAGAACCCGAATACACTTGTCTTTCAACATTGTTTTATAGTTTATTGCTCCTTTTCAGGATTTCTATTGGTCAAATACTACTTTGACGTGCTTGTTGATCTATCTGAAGCATTTCTGGAATCATAATACGTTATTTCTATATTGTAGCTTGACATAGAGAAGGGTTTTCCACTTGTTCTCTCACTATTCTCTAACTAAGTGCTATTATCTTTTGAATTCGCATTGGTTTCTGGCACTGTCTTATATGTCGCTTACTGTTCTACATGAATAACTTTTGTGCCCTTACAAACACCATTGTACACTCTTCTATGCAGTTGAGAACCCTCATACACTTGTCTTCAGACTATGTTTTACAGTTTACTGCTACATTTCAGGAGTTCTAGTGTTTCAAATACTGCTTTAAGGTCCTTACAGCTCTATTTCCTGGATATCCCGCTTCGTACGGAATTCTTTCGATACTATTGCCTGTCATTGAGAACTCTTATCTACTTGTTCTCTCACTATTCTGTGTCATTGAGTGCCATTTTTCTCTGATTTTGGACTGGTTTCTGGCACTCTCCTATAAGTGGTTTACTGTTCTACCTAAATAAATTCCCTGCATGTACAAACGCAATTGTTCTCTCTTCTCTGCTGTTGAGAACCCTAATACACTTGCCTTTCAACTTTGTTTTACAATTTATTGCTCCTTTGCAGGAATTCTAGTGTTCAAAAACTACTTTAAAGTGCTTGTTGCTCCACCTGAAGGATTTCCGGTATCATACTCAGTTATTTCTATACTGTAGCTTGACATAGAGAAACGTTTTCCACTTATTCTCTAAGTCTTTTCTAACTTACTGCTATTTTCCTTGAATTCGCATTGGTATCTGCCACTCTCTCATATGGCGCTTACTGCTCTACATGAATAACCTTTGTGCATGTACAAACAGCATTGTACACTCTACTATGCAGTATAGAACCCTCACACACTTGTCTTCAGACTACGTTTTACAGTTTACTTCTACATTTCCGCAGTTACAGTGTTTCAAATACTGGTTGACCGTCCTTACTGCTCTATTTCCTGGATGTCCCGCTTCGTACGAAATTCTTTCTATACTATTGCCTGCTATTGAGAAATCTTATGTACTTGTTCTCTAAGTGTTCTGTGCCATTGACTGCTATTTTCCTCTGATTTTGGACTGGTTTCTGGCACTCTCCTGTAAGTGGCTTACTGTTCTACTTAAATATCTTCCCTGCATGTACAAACACAATTGTTTGCTCTTCTCTGCTGTTGAGAACCCTAATACACATGTCTTTCAACTTTGTTTTATAGTTTATTGCTCTTTTTCAGGCATTCTAGTGGTCAAATACTTCTTTAAAGTGCTTGTTGGTCTATCTGAATTATTTCTGGTATCATACTAAGTTATTTCTATACTGTAGGTTGACATAGAGTAGTGTTTTCCACTTGTTCTCTAACTATTCTGTTGAATTAACTGCTATTTTCCTTTGAATTCTCAATGGTTTCTGGCCCTGTCCTATAAGTGGATTACTGTTCTTATTAAAAAACTTCCCTGCATTTACAAACACGATTGTTCTCTCTTCTCTGCTGTTGAGAACCCTAATACACTTGGCTTTCAACTTTGTTTTACACTTCATTGCTCCTTTTCAGGAATTCCAGTGGTCTAATACTACTTTAAAGAGCTTGTTGATCTACCTGAAGGATTTCTGGTATCATACTAAGTTATTCCTATACTGTAGCTTGACCTAGAGAAGCGTTTTCCACTTGTTCTCTGAGTCTTCTCTAAAGCACTGCTATTTTCCTTTGAACTCGCATTGGTTTCTGGCACTGTCCTGTATGTCGCTTACTGTTCTACATGAATAACCTTTGTGCAGGTACAAACACCATTGTACAGTGTTCTATGCAGTTGAGAACCCTCATACACTTGCCTTCAAAGTATATTTTACAGTTTACTGGTACATTTTAGCAATTTTAGTGTTTCAAATCATGGTTTAAGTGCTTTACTGCTTAATTTACTGGATATCCCGCTTCGTACGAAATTCTTTCTATACTATTGCCTGTTATTGAGAACTCGTATCTACTTATTATCCAAGTATTCTGTGCCATTGACTCCTATTTTCCTTTAATTTTGCAGTGATTTCTGGCACTCTCCCACAAGTAGCTCACTGTTCTACTTAAATATTTTCCCTGTATGTATAAAAACCATTGTACTCTCTTCTCTGCTGTTGAGAACCCTCGTGCACTCCCTTTAAATTTGTTTTACAGTTTATTGCTCCTTTACAGGAATTCTAATGGTGAAATACTACTTTAAAGTGCTTGTTGATCTTCCTGAAGGATTTCTGGTATCCTACTAAGTTATTTATCTACTGTAGCTTGACATAGAGAAGTGTTTTCTACTTGTTCTCTAACTATTCTGTTGAATTAACTTCTATTTTCCTTTGAATTCGCGGTGGTTTCTGGCAGTATCCTATAAATGGCTTACTGTTCTACTTCCATATCTTCCCTGCATGTACAAACACAATTGTTCTCTCTTCTCTGCTCTCGAGAACCCGAATACACTTGTCTTTCAACATTGTTTTATAGTTTATTGCTCCTTTTCAGGATTTCTATTGGCCAAATACTACTTTAACGTGCTTGTTGATCTATCTGAAGCATTTCTGGAATCATAATACGTTATTTCTATATTGTAGCTTGACATAGAGAAGGGTTTTCCACTTGTTCTCTCACTATTCTCTAACTAAGTGCTATTATCTTTTGAATTCGCATTGGTTTCTGGCACTGTCTTATATGTCGCTTACTGTTCTACATGAATAACTTTTGTGCCCGTACAAACACCATTGTACACTCTTCTATGCAGTTGAGAACCCTCATACACTTGTCTTCAGACTATGTTTTACAGTTTACTGCTACATTTCAGGAGTTCTAGTGTTTCAAATACTGCTTTAAGGTCCTTACAGCTCTATTTCCTGGATATCCCGCTTCGTACGGAATTCTTTCGATACTGTTGTCTGTCATTGAGAACACTTATCTACTTGTTCTCTCACTATTCTGTGCCATTGAGTGCCATTTTTCTCAGATTTTGGACTGGTTTCTGGCACTCTCCTATAAGTGGTTTACTGTTCTACCTAAATAAATTCCCTGCATGTACAAACGCAATGGTTCTCTCTTCTCTGCTGTTGAGAACCGTAATACACTTGCCTTTCAACTTTGTTTTACAATTTATTGCTCCTTTTCAGGAATTCTAGTGTTCAAAAACTACTTTAAAGTGCTTGTTGCTCCACCTGAAGGATTTCCGGTATCATACTCAGTTATTTCTATACTGTAGCTTGACATAGAGAAACGTTTTCCACTTATTCTCTAAGTCTTCTCTAACTTACTGCTATTTTCCTTGAATTCGCATTGGTTTCTGCCACTCTCTCATATGGCGCTTACTGCTCTACATGAATAACCTTTGTGCATGTACAAACAGCATTGTACACTCTACTATGCAGTATAGAACCCTCACACACTTGTCTTCAGACTACGTTTTACAGTTTACTTCTACATTTCCGCAGTTACAGTGTTTCAAATACTGGTTTACCGTCCTTACTGCTCTATTTCCTGGATGTCCCGCTACGTACGAAATTCTTTCTATACTATTGCCTGTTATTGAGAAATCTTATGTACTTGTTCTCTAAGTGTTCTGTGACATTGACTGCTATTTTCCTCTGATTTTGGACTGGTTTCTGGCACTCTCCTGTAAGTGGCTTACTGTTCTACTTAAATATCTTCCCTGCATGTACAAACACAATTGTTTGCTCTTCTCTGCTGTTGAGAACCCTAATACACATGTCTTTCAACTTTGTTTTATAGTTTATTGCTCTTTTTCAGGCATTCTAGTGGTCAAATACTTCTTTAAAGTGCTTGTTGGTCTATCTGAATTATTTCTGGTATCATACTAAGTTATTTCTATACTGTAGGTTGACATAGAGTAGTGTTTTCCACTTGTTCTCCAACTATTCTGTTGAGTTAACTGCTATTTTCCTTTGAATTCTCAGTGGTTTCTGGCCCTGTCCTATAAGTGGATTACTGTTCTTATTAAAAAACTTCCCTGCATTTACAAACACGATTGTTCTCTCTTCTCTGCTGTTGAGAACCCTAATACACTTGGCTTTCAACTTTGTTTTATACTTTATTGCTCCTTTTCAGGAATTCCAGTGGTCTAATACTACTTTAAAGTGCTTGTTGATCTACCTGATGGATTTCTGGTATCATACTAAGTTATTTCTATACTGTAGCTTGACCTAGAGAAGCGTTTTCCACTTGTTCTCTAAGTCTTCTCTAACGCACTGCTATTTTCCTTTGAATTCGCATTGGTTTCTGGCACTGTCCTGTAAGTCGCTTACTGTTCTACATGAATAACCTTTGTGCAGGTACATACACAATTGTACACTGTTCTATGCAGTTGAGAACCCTCATACACTTGCCTACAAACTATATTTTACAGTTTACTGGTACATTATAGCAATTTTAGTGTTTCAAATACTGGTTTAAGGTCCTTACTGCTTAATTTACTGGATATCCCGCCTCGTACGAAATTCTTTCTATACTATTGCCTGTTATTGAGAACTCGTATCTACTGATTATCCAACTATTCTGTGCCATTGACTCCTATTTTCCTTTAATTTTGCAGTGATTTCTTTCACTCTCCCATAAGTAGCTCACTGTTCTACTTAAATATTTTCCCTGTATGTATAAAAACCATTGTACTCTCTTCTCTGCTGTTGAGTACCCTCGTGCACTCCCTTTAAATTTCTTTTAGAGTTTATTGCTCCTTTACAGGAATTCTAGTGGTGAAATACTACTTTAAAGTGCTTGTTGATCTTCCTGAAGGATTTCTGGTATCCTACTAAGTTATTTATCTACTGTAGCTTGACATAGAGAAGTGTTTTCTACTTGTTCTCTAACTATTCTGTTGAATTAACCTCTATTTTCCTTTGAATTCGCGGTGGTTTCTGGCAGTATCCTATAAATGGCTTACTGTTCTACTTCCATATCTTCCCTGCGTGTACAAACACAATTGTTCTCTCTTCTCTGCTCTCGAGAACCCGAATACACTTGTCTTTCAACATTGTTTTATAGTTTATTGCTCCTTTTCAGGATTTCTATTGGTCAAATACTACTTTGACGTGCTTGTTGATCTATCTGAAGCATTTCTGGAATCATAATACGTTATTTCTATATTGTAGCTTGACATAGAGAAGGGTTTTCCACTTGTTCTCTCACTATTCTCTAACTAAGTGCTATTATCTTTTGAATTCGCATTGGTTTCTGGCACTGTCTTATATGTCGCTTACTGTTCTACATGAATAACTTTTGTGCCCTTACAAACACCATTGTACACTCTTCTATGCAGTTGAGAACCCTCATACACTTGTCTTCAGACTATGTTTTACAGTTTACTGCTACATTTCAGGAGTTCTAGTGTTTCAAATACTGCTTTAAGGTCCTTACAGCTCTATTTCCTGGATATCCCGCTTCGTACGGAATTCTTTCGATACTATTGCCTGTCATTGAGAACTCTTATCTACTTGTTCTCTCACTATTCTGTGTCATTGAGTGCCATTTTTCTCTGATTTTGGACTGGTTTCTGGCACTCTCCTATAAGTGGTTTACTGTTCTACCTAAATAAATTCCCTGCATGTACAAACGCAATTGTTCTCTCTTCTCTGCTGTTGAGAACCCTAATACACTTGCCTTTCAACTTTGTTTTACAATTTATTGCTCCTTTGCAGGAATTCTAGTGTTCAAAAACTACTTTAAAGTGCTTGTTGCTCGACCTGAAGGATTTCCGGTATCATACTCAGTTATTTCTATACTGTAGCTTGACATAGAGAAACGTTTTCCACTTATTCTCTAAGTCTTTTCTAACTTACTGCTATTTTCCTTGAATTCGCATTGGTATCTGCCACTCTCTCATATGGCGCTTACTGCTCTACATGAATAACCTTTGTGCATGTACAAACAGCATTGTACACTCTACTATGCAGTATAGAACCCTCACACACTTGTCTTCAGACTACGTTTTACAGTTTACTTCTACATTTCCGCAGTTACAGTGTTTCAAATACTGGTTGACCGTCCTTACTGCTCTATTTCCTGGATGTCCCGCTTCGTACGAAATTCTTTCTATACTATTGCCTGCTATTGAGAAATCTTATGTACTTGTTCTCTAAGTGTTCTGTGCCATTGACTGCTATTTTCCTCTGATTTTGGACTGGTTTCTGGCACTCTCCTGTAAGTGGCTTACTGTTCTACTTAAATATCTTCCCTGCATGTACAAACACAATTGTTTGCTCTTCTCTGCTGTTGAGAACCCTAATACACATGTCTTTCAACTTTGTTTTATAGTTTATTGCTCTTTTTCAGGCATTCTAGTGGTCAAATACTTCTTTAAAGTGCTTGTTGGTCTATCTGAATTATTTCTGGTATCATACTAAGTTATTTCTATACTGTAGGTTGACATAGAGTAGTGTTTTCCACTTGTTCTCTAACTATTCTGTTGAGTTAACTGCTATTTTCCTTTGAATTCTCAATGGTTTCTGGCCCTGTCCTATAAGTGGATTACTGTTCTTAATAAAAAACTTCCCTGCATTTACAAACACGATTGTTCTCTCTTCTCTGCTGTTGAGAACCCTAATACACTTGGCTTTCAACTTTGTTTTACACTTCATTGCTCCTTTTCAGGAATTCCAGTGGTCTAATACTACTTTAAAGAGCTTGTTGATCTACCTGAAGGATTTCTGGTATCATACTAAGTTATTCCTATACTGTAGCTTGACCTAGAGAAGCGTTTTCCACTTGTTCTCTGAGTCTTCTCTAAAGCACTGCTATTTTCCTTTGAACTCGCATTGGTTTCTGGCACTGTCCTGTATGTCGCTTACTGTTCTACATGAATAACCTTTGTGCAGGTACAAACACCATTGTACAGTGTTCTATGCAGTTGAGAACCCTCATACACTTGCCTTCAAAGTATATTTTACAGTTTACTGGTACATTTTAGCAATTTTATTGTTTCAAATCATGGTTTAAGTGCTTTACTGCTTAATTTACTGGATATCCCGCTTCGTACGAAATTCTTTCTATACTATTGCCTGTTATTGAGAACTCGTATCTACTTATTATCCAACTATTCTGTGCCATTGACTCCTATTTTCCTTTAATTTTGCAGTGATTTCTGGCACTCTCCCACAAGTAGCTCACTGTTCTACTTAAATATTTTCCCTGTATGTATAAAAACCATTGTACTCTCTTCTCTGCTGTTGAGAACCCTCGTGCACTCCCTTTAAATTTGTTTTACAGTTTATTGCTCCTTTACAGGAATTCTAATGGTGAAATACTACTTTAAAGTGCTTGTTGATCTTCCTGAAGGATTTCTGGTATCCTACTAAGTTATTTATCTACTGTAGCTTGACATAGAGAAGTGTTTTCTACTTGTTCTCTAACTATTCTGTTGAATTAACTTCTATTTTCCTTTGAATTCGCGGTGGTTTCTGGCAGTATCCTATAAATGGCTTACTGTTCTACTTCCATATCTTCCCTGCATGTACAAACACAATTGTTCTCTCTTCTCTGCTCTCGAGAACCCGAATACACTTGTCTTTCAACATTGTTTTATAGTTTATTGCTCCTTTTCAGGATTTCTATTGGCCAAATACTACTTTAACGTGCTTGTTGATCTATCTGAAGCATTTCTGGAATCATAATACGTTATTTCTATATTGTAGCTTGACATAGAGAAGGGTTTTCCACTTGTTCTCTCACTATTCTCTAACTAAGTGCTATTATCTTTTGAATTCGCATTGGTTTCTGGCACTGTCTTATATGTCGCTTACTGTTCTACATGAATAACTTTTGTGCCCGTACAAACACCATTGTACACTCTTCTATGCAGTTGAGAACCCTCATACACTTGTCTTCAGACTATGTTTTACAGTTTACTGCTACATTTCAGGAGTTCTAGTGTTTCAAATACTGCTTTAAGGTCCTTACAGCTCTATTTCCTGGATATCCCGCTTCGTACGGAATTCTTTCGATACTGTTGTCTGTCATTGAGAACACTTATCTACTTGTTCTCTCACTATTCTGTGCCATTGAGTGCCATTTTTCTCAGATTTTGGACTGGTTTCTGGCACTCTCCTATAAGTGGTTTACTGTTCTACCTAAATAAATTCCCTGCATGTACAAACGCAATGGTTCTCTCTTCTCTGCTGTTGAGAACCGTAATACACTTGCCTTTCAACTTTGTTTTACAATTTATTGCTCCTTTTCAGGAATTCTAGTGTTCAAAAACTACTTTAAAGTGCTTGTTGCTCCACCTGAAGGATTTCCGGTATCATACTCAGTTATTTCTATACTGTAGCTTGACATAGAGAAACGTTTTCCACTTATTCTCTAAGTCTTCTCTAACTTACTGCTATTTTCCTTGAATTCGCATTGGTTTCTGCCACTCTCTCATATGGCGCTTACTGCTCTACATGAATAACCTTTGTGCATGTACAAACAGCATTGTACACTCTACTATGCAGTATAGAACCCTCACACACTTGTCTTCAGACTACGTTTTACAGTTTACTTCTACATTTCCGCAGTTACAGTGTTTCAAATACTGGTTTACCGTCCTTACTGCTCTATTTCCTGGATGTCCCGCTACGTACGAAATTCTTTCTATACTATTGCCTGTTATTGAGAAATCTTATGTACTTGTTCTCTAAGTGTTCTGTGACATTGACTGCTATTTTCCTCTGATTTTGGACTGGTTTCTGGCACTCTCCTGTAAGTGGCTTACTGTTCTACTTAAATATCTTCCCTGCATGTACAAACACAATTGTTTGCTCTTCTCTGCTGTTGAGAACCCTAATACACATGTCTTTCAACTTTGTTTTATAGTTTATTGCTCTTTTTCAGGCATTCTAGTGGTCAAATACTTCTTTAAAGTGCTTGTTGGTCTATCTGAATTATTTCTGGTATCATACTAAGTTATTTCTATACTGTAGGTTGACATAGAGTAGTGTTTTCCACTTGTTCTCCAACTATTCTGTTGAGTTAACTGCTATTTTCCTTTGAATTCTCAGTGGTTTCTGGCCCTGTCCTATAAGTGGATTACTGTTCTTATTAAAAAACTTCCCTGCATTTACAAACACGATTGTTCTCTCTTCTCTGCTGTTGAGAACCCTAATACACTTGGCTTTCAACTTTGTTTTATACTTTATTGCTCCTTTTCAGGAATTCCAGTGGTCTAATACTACTTTAAAGTGCTTGTTGATCTACCTGAAGGATTTCTGGTATCATACTAAGTTATTTCTATACTGTAGCTTGACCTAGAGAAGCGTTTTCCACTTGTTCTCTAAGTCTTCTCTAACGCACTGCTATTTTCCTTTGAATTCGCATTGGTTTCTGGCACTGTCCTGTAAGTCGCTTACTGTTCTACATGAATAACCTTTGTGCAGGTACATACACAATTGTACACTGTTCTATGCAGTTGAGAACCCTCATACACTTGCCTACAAACTATATTTTACAGTTTACTGGTACATTATAGCAATTTTAGTGTTTCAAATACTGGTTTAAGGTCCTTACTGCTTAATTTACTGGATATCCCGCCTCGTACGAAATTCTTTCTATACTATTGCCTGTTATTGAGAACTCGTATCTACTGATTATCCAACTATTCTGTGCCATTGACTCCTATTTTCCTTTAATTTTGCAGTGATTTCTTTCACTCTCCCATAAGTAGCTCACTGTTCTACTTAAATATTTTCCCTGTATGTATAAAAACCATTGTACTCTCTTCTCTGCTGTTGAGTACCCTCGTGCACTCCCTTTAAATTTCTTTTACAGTTTATTGCTCCTTTACAGGAATTCTAGTGGTGAAATACTACTTTAAAGTGCTTGTTGATCTTCCTGAAGGATTTCTGGTATCCTACTAAGTTATTTATCTACTGTAGCTTGA
The DNA here is from genome assembly GCF_963455305.1 of Plecotus auritus. Classification (NCBI taxonomy): domain Eukaryota; kingdom Metazoa; phylum Chordata; class Mammalia; order Chiroptera; family Vespertilionidae; genus Plecotus; species Plecotus auritus. Next base: position 1,051 of record NW_027664306.1, on the reverse strand, counting down.
CATAGAGAAGTGTTTTCTACTTGTTCTCTAACTATTCTGTTGAATTAACTTCTATTTTCCTTTGAATTCGCGGTGGTTTCTGGCAGTATCCTATAAATGGCTTACTGTTCTACTTCCATATCTTCCCTGCATGTACAAACACAATTGTTCTCTCTTCTCTGCTCTCGAGAACCCGAATACACTTGTCTTTCAACATTGTTTTATAGTTTATTGCTCCTTTTCAGGATTTCTATTGGCCAAATACTACTTTAACGTGCTTGTTGATCTATCTGAAGCATTTCTGGAATCATAATACGTTATTTCTATATTGTAGCTTGACATAGAGAAGGGTTTTCCACTTGTTCTCTCACTATTCTCTAACTAAGTGCTATTATCTTTTGAATTCGCATTGGTTTCTGGCACTGTCTTATATGTCGCTTACTGTTCTACATGAATAACTTTTGTGCCCTTACAAACACCATTGTACACTCTTCTATGCAGTTGAGAACCCTCATACACTTGACTTCAGACTATGTTTTACAGTTTACTGCTACATTTCAGGAGTTCTAGTGTTTCAAATACTGCTTTAAGGTCCTTACAGCTCTATTTCCTGGATATCCCGCTTCGTACGGAATTCTTTCGATACTATTGCCTGTCATTGAGAACTCTTATCTACTTGTTCTCTCACTATTCTGTGTCATTGAGTGCCATTTTTCTCTGATTTTGGACTGGTTTCTGGCACTCTCCTATAAGTGGTTTACTGTTCTACCTAAATAAATTCCCTGCATGTACAAACGCAATGGTTCTCTCTTCTCTGCTGTTGAGAACCCTAATACACTTGCCTTTCAACTTTGTTTTACAATTTATTGCTCCTTTGCAGGAATTCTAGTGTTCAAAAACTACTTTAAAGTGCTTGTTGCTCCACCTGAAGGATTTCCGGTATCATACTCAGTTATTTCTATACTGTAGCTTGACATAGAGAAACGTTTTCCACTTATTCTCTAAGTCTTCTCTAACTTACTGCTATTTTCCTTGAATTCGCATTGGTATCTGCCACTCTCTCATATGGCGC
>NW_027664307.1:0-43068 GCF_963455305.1 Plecotus auritus | reverse complement strand
TTTCCTCTTCCTTCCTCTCTGAAATCAATAAAGAAATATATATTTTTTAAAAAGATCAACTTCTATCTTGAAAGAAATCAATGGAAAAATATCCTGGGGTGAGGATTAAAAAGAAAAAAGGTCTTACAGATTGCAGACTAGGGACTTTCAGGGACCATCAGAGGCTATTTCACTCTGTATATGGGTGGGACTATAGTGAGTTTCCATAAACCTGTATCTTCTAAGTCATGTTAAAGAGAAAAACCACAGGCCTGGCTGGGTTGCTCAGTGGTTGACCATCAATTCATGAATCAGGAGGTCACCAGTTCGATTCCTGGTCAGGGCACATGCCCAGGTTTTGTGCTTGATCCCAGCAGGAGCCAGCTGATCCATGTTGATATTTCTATCTCTCTTTTCCTTTCCCTTCCTCTCTCTATAGAATCAATAAAAATATTTAAAAATAGAGAAAGAAACTACAGGCCCCAACTAGCAATTGCCTCTCAGTTTTCCACAAATCATAAAATGGAAATATGTCCTTCCTCACACAGTATTCCTACTTGATTTCATTCAGTGTTAGCCCATTTCAATTCAATAAGAAGTCCTATTTCAAAATATCTCCCCAACCATGCCCTAGCCAGTTTGGCTCAGTAGATAGAGCATCGCCTTGGGGACTCCAGGGTCCTGGGTTCGATTCTAGTCAAGGGTACATACCTTGGTTGCAAGTTCAATCCCCAGCCCTGGTTGGGGTGTGTGTGGGAGACAAGCAATTGCTGTTTCTCTCTCTCTCTCTCTCTGTTTCTCCCCCTCCCTTCTACTTTTCTCAAAAAAACAAACAAACAAAAACAAAAAAACCAGTGGAAAAATATCCTCTGGTGAGGATTAACAACAACAACAACAACAACAAAAATATGTCCCCAACCATGCTTCTTACACTCCTGACTCCCGTCCCTCTCCAGCCAATCCATCATCCTCTCTTACTTGGAGTTGAAATCATCTCGGAGGGGATTCCCCACTGAAGTTTATTTTCCAAAAAATTAACAAAGCATAATTTAGAACAGAGAACATGCCACTCTGCAGCTGAAAACTGTGCAATTGTCCCATCTCACTCAGGAAAGTCCTCAGTATCTCAGCTTGGATCATAGGCACTGTATTTCCAGGCTGCTAGGCATCTGTCCAACCTGTGTTCTTACCTTCTGTACCGAGACTGAGACCCGAGTGCCCCTCAGCCAGCTCAACGCCCCACCTCTTTCCTTCCCTGCACTAGCTGCTCCCTCTGCCTGGGACCCTGTGCCACAGGTGTTGTAAATGTTTTCTCCTGAGAAAGCCCTTCCCTGAGCTTCGGAATCTGACACACCCACCCTCCCCTCACACTGATCCCGAGGCACTTGTCCTGGCCCGTTTTCTCTGAGGCGCTAAGCACTGTGTAATGTGAAGCACATGCACACACGTATGCCTGGGTTTCCCCCCTTCACCAGCCAGCTGCTCAGGAGCAGTGATTCTGATCATCACATTACTCTGCATTTCCAGCTCCCAGGAACCCTGTGTGGCACCGAGTAGGAAGTCACGTGACAAGTCACTGAAATAATGAATGAATGCATGTACACACACACTTTTCATTTAGAAATACGTAGTAAATGAAGAAGAAACAGCTAAAGGGTCAGAAAAAACCGCCTTGATGAGAGAGCTGGTAGGTGCCTGAAAAAAAATTTTTTTTCCTCTAACCCCTTCAGCACTATATGATGCTGTGTACTTTGTGCATGAAGTATTTAAAAAATTAGAACAAAAATTAGCCCTGGCCAGTGTGGCTCAGTTGGTTGAGCATTGTCCCATTCACCCAGAGGTAGCCACTTTGATTCCTGGTCAGGGCACATGTCTGGGTGGCAGAGTTGACCCCCATAGGGGGCGTGCAGGAGGCAGCAGATTGATGTTTCTCTCCCTCTCCCTTCATCTCTGTCTCTAAAACCAATAAAAGCATATTTTTAAAAATTAGAACAAAAAATATTATAATTGTTCCTAAGAGTCAAAGACCTATGTAATGAATCATCAATGTCTGAAACATCTGATTTGAAGCTTTACTGACTCTAGAGTGGACTTCACTCTACTTGAGAGTTGGACCATGAAAACGTCTCAGAATTCTTTCTTTCCATGTTGAAGAAGAGCGGTGCCCACCTCTCCCGGCCACAAGCTCTGTCTTCCACTTGCTTCCCCACTTGATGCCCAGCTCCTGGCCATACTCTTCCCCATACCAGACCAGCAGCTCACAGCCCGACCTCACGACCCGGCAGGTTCGGTAGAAAATCTGCCTGTGATATTGAAAGGCCACCAGGTTCTGCTCTTCGTCATCCCGGGCGCAGTTCACATACCTGGGTTTGAGGCAGATAAAAGGAAAGAAAACCACGGGCGATGAGTTCCTACTCCCTGTCATATCCGTGTCCAGCTCCTCACTGATGCTCAAGGCCCTCAGCTCTGATGTCACCCACTCCCCCAACGCTCCTGGGGAAGCTTCTGTTCAATGCCCGAGCCTCCATCACAGGTCATGTGAATTCCTGCTCTAAGTCCTGCTCACAGTGCTCATCCTGCCTAATGCCCTTTCCAAAGCCTGATTCCAGACTCCCCCATCAAACCCGGTGACCTCTAGCTTCTCTAAGCTCTAAGTCAGGTTCTGTGTCGCACCACAGAACTCGGTGCTTGATCGAGGAGTCTGCTTCTGGATTTGCTCACATCATTCAGCACTCAGCCCAAGTCCACCTTCTCTTGAGAGGCCTTTCTCTAGTCTCCCCACACTTTTTTGAAGGCATCATTCCGCTGCCTCCCCCAGGTTCCCACAGAAACTTGGAGGTCTCTTTGTCTTAGAAAAATAACACAGAACAATAGTAGTTTATTCATAATCTGTATCCCCTGATACAAGAGCCCCTCAGGAAAGGGGCTATGACTATTACTCTGCAGCTCCAGCACCCAGTTCTAGTTAGAACCGAGGCTGGGTTGATGTTCTGCCCTCAGGCCTTAGGCTATCCTTGGTTTAAGGCTATCTGGGCACTGGGCACTTCTTGGAAAATAGGAGAATTTTGGTTAAATATTTATGAAATATTTCTTTTCATGTCTGTGTGCAATAAGTCCTCCATAGGGACATGGGTTGTGTGGTCTGTTTAAATAATGAATTCCTTTTTCTAAACTGGAACATAGTAAGTGTTTCATTAATGTTCATTAGATAAATCACAGAGTAATCCAGGGTCCTCAAGGTTTTTCCCAGTGCCCAAACTGGAGACTTGTATTTTGAGGACGTATGCTATACTTTACCTCCTCTTTTCCTAAATGTCTCTTGATGTGAAAGATCACTGTGTGGAGAAGAAAGGGGAACAAAGGACTGAGGAGACCATTGCATGATGGGAAGGAAAGACATGTGGGCTGTGAGGCATGGGTGTCCTCTCTGGCACCCAGAGGCCCAGGTACCTTACCTCATCCAGTTGGCCTGAGATTCATCCTTTCCGTCCACATACTCATAGCAGTTCCTCCCTCTGGTGATCTGCATTTCAGGAAAAGAAGTTAAAGGCTGTGTGTGTGTGTGTGTGTGTGTGTGTGTGTGTGTGTGTGTGTGTGTACATAACAGAATAAGTATGTACTACCATCAAATCTCTTTAAGCCTACATGGAGATTCAACTGCCAATGGGGATCACAGGTTATTTTTCTTACTCATCATCTACACGTCTGAGTTGATTTGTCCCCTAAGCAGGAACCCCACAAGGGAGGAGTCTGTACCACTTTGCTCCCATTTACCCTCTGATCCTTAGAGGGGAGCTCCATGTTCATGCAAAGTCCGTTCAGTACACAGAGCTAACCATATTATCCCCATCCATGTCCTAGCATGTAGAAGGTGGGGGCCCACCAAGCCATAGGAGGGATGTAGAAGCCAGAGGACAGGGAAGAGGTAAACTTCTCACCAGCCAGGAGTAGCCGCTGTTGGCTGCGGCTTCATCTTCTGTGATCTGGCCCTCATAAGGGCCAAAGTGCAGGCCCACCGGCAGATCACATTCCTCATTCCACACTCCAAGCCCAGCCGCAGGGATGCCTGATGGTCCGATTCTCAACCCAGGGGGCAGCGTGAGGGCTGAGCGGTTGGCATGCCCCTTGTCCACGGCACTGTCTTTTACAAACGTCGGAGGCCCATGCACAGCACAGCTGTCAATGAAGAAGTTCTGACACTTCTCACAATCTGGAGGCAAGAGCGACAGGGATTAGGGAGGGTGCAGTGCATGTTCCTGGACATGAAGAGCTTCGGAAAGAGCTCACATCAGTGAACCTCAATCCTGTACTCCGGGTTACGAGAGGAAGGGAATGATTGGGGCACCCAATGACCAGGTGAAATTATTGCATCAAGACATAACATGCTCCTTGGTCAGGGTCAGCTTACAGAGGTAGTCATCGTCCTGGGGCTCGCTGATCTCTTGGTAGACACGGCCCTTTCTCTCTCGTAGGCTATACATCTTCACTTCGATCTCCTTTCTCCTGGTGTCTACGTGGGAGAAGAGCAGGTGAACGAGGGGGTGAGGTCTGGAACGTTAGTCCCTGTCTTGTCAGAAAACACACAATGTTCTCCCATCAAATGATCACCTGTTCTTCTATATTCTCTGGTATTTTCCTCCGTTAACTAAAAGACTAGCACTCCACACTGACTACCGATGGCTGATTCAATTTTAGTTTCTAGATGATCCCATTATCAGGTTCAGCCTCCCAACCTTTAGTCATTCATAAAATATGTATTGAGGGCACATTATGTGTTAGGAACTGAGTAAAGACCTGGGCACACAACACCAAGAGAATATGGTTGCTCTTATCACAGATGGATTTATTGGACACCTTGCATGTGTCTATTGTTTTAAATTTAATTTAATGCTTTCAAACTTTATGTGACCCATGTCTCCTTCTGTTCACTTTACACATTAGCATTCAGGAGCTCAGAGAGTTGGTAAGATTTGCTCAAAGCTCCAGTGCTAACTCCAGTTTCAAATCCAGGCCTATGCAAAGTCCACCCCACATACCTAGGCCATGCTGATCAGCCTTTCTAGAGGAATTAGTGGAACTGGAATCTCCAAATTATTTTATCTTACCCAGTTTCAGTCTAGGGTGCTGTCCAGAGGTACTTGCTTCTCCAGGAGGGGGCACTGGTTTCTGGGTCTGCTCTGAGCCACTTGCGGTCAACAAATTTGCTGTTCCTGACAATTCCTTCAAACTAGACTCATTACTCAATGGCGCCCTGGACTTTGCCTTCAATGTGAAAGTCACATATTAAAAGGTAACATGCATTTATTTAATTATGTAGGGCTTAGGATATATTTTCACATACATGACTTTAATTAACACTTCCACAACTCTTTGAAATACCTGGGAAGTATGAATATTAGAGGAAAAAGAAATAGCCAATGTGGGTTGTGAATTCAAGACTAGAACCCATGCCTTAAGGCTCTTTCTTTTTATAGAACAGTGAGAGTGAAGGATACTGGGAAGAAAATAAGAAATAGTTGGGCCCTACCCAGTGTGGCTCAGTGGATAGAGTGTTGGGCTGCGCACTGAAGGGTCCTGAGTTCAATTCCAGTCAAGGGCGAGTGCCTTGGTTGCAGGCTCCTCCTCCCTGGCCCGGGCTCTGGTCTGGGTTTATGCAGGAGGCAACCAATCAATGTGTCTCTCTCACATCGATATTTCTCTCTGTCTCTCCCTGTCTCTTCTATTCTCCCTAAAAATCAACAAGAAAGTATCATTGGGTGAGAATTAAGAAAGAAAGACAGAAAGAAAGAAAGACAAAGAAAGAAAGAAAGAAAGAAAGAAAGAAAGAAAGAAGAAAGAAAGAAAGAAAGAAAGAAAGAAAGAAAGAAAGAAAGAAAGAAAGAAAAAAAGAGTTCTAAGAGCCCTGGCTGGTGGGCTCAGTTGGTTGAACTGAAGGGCTGCTGATTCCATTCCCAGTCAGGGCACATGTCCCAGTTATGGGTTAGATCCCAGGTTGGCGTCTGTGTAGGAGGCAACCGATCCATGTTTTTCTCTCTCACTGATGCTTCTCTCCCTCTCCCTTCATCTCTCTCGCTAATCAGTAAAAACATATTTTTAAAAAGAAATGGCTGGCAGACAATATCATGATAATAAAGAAAATTATGCTAAAATGTGCTAATTATTATATAATGGAAAGAATATTTGTGATTAGATTAGTTGGTTCCCACCAATTCTGTTTTTATAAGGTTGAGCTACTAGCTAGTTCTCTTCAGTTTCCTGACCTATAACATGCTAATTCTTAATGTTATAATGAACATGAAATATAATGATGTTCACCAGTGTTTTGTGAGCTCTTTGAATGTGAGATTACAGTCCTGCTATCAATTTATCTCTCAGCCATCTCTATATTTGAAATCACATGTAAATTATCTTCATTATTCATTGACCCTCTTCCAGTTTAATTTGTAAAATTGAAAGCACTCATTCAGCAAATGTTCAGGGGGCCCTCAGGGACCCTGAGCTGGGCCTGGGACTTCTGAGAAGAATCAGGTATGAACCAAAGAGCTTACAATGCAGAGGTAGGCAGGCCGAGCAAATGATTATTCAAACAAGATGACACTGCCCTAATGAGAGCTCAGAGAAAGAAGCCATATTTATTCTTACTGGAATGGGCATTCGAAACCAGATCCAGATGGATGAGCTTCTATTGAATAGTGTGTCACCTCTATGAAGCCCTTAAGTCACTTTATTATTTATTGTTTCTCAATCATCAAACCTGAAGCTCCTCAGAGTTGAGAGATGCTTTCTTTTATTTGCCTGGGAGGCTCTGATGCTGTCGTTCCTATATACTTCTTCATCTGGGACCATCCACCATGCAAACTGCCTATATGTCAGTGAGCTTCCGGGAGTCGGAAGTCTTAGTGCATCACTCACTGCAGCATAGCAGAGAAAAGCTGCGTTTGGAATCATCAGTCAGTGAATGATGTAATGATGTATGGATAAGACAGTGGAAATTGCATAAAACTAGGGAAATTTTAATGAGCTTGTAAGTGGTTTAGAGAAGAAGGTATGGATTAGATTGCACGACCACCGGTGCTGTGATCTCAGACATATAATCAGACACTTCTATATGTCTGAAACATCAGTTTCATCATCAGAAATGGTGATAGTTATAGTACCTACCTCATAGGGTTGTGGTAAGGTTTAAGTGAGTTTATTCAGGTAGAATTCTTAGAGTCTGAAGCATTGTGAAGATAAAACCAGTGGTAGCTACTATTGTTGCTGTTGCTATTAAGTCCTAAGATGATATTGGGCATTTTGTTGAAGACGTCAGGAAAGGAAGGTGGCAGTTCCTAGGGTTGCATTCTGATTTTTGATTTTTCTTCCTCTTCCCTACATTTGCATCCAGGAGGAAGATTTTCTTTTCAACAGGATTGGGGAAATACTCACCTTCTGATGTTTATTCTGTTCCACTCTGAAGGCCACCCAAGAAGGTTTAACTAAAAGATGGTGAGAAATCAATTTAAAAAATTATATATATATATGTTTCAGAGAGGAAGGGAGAGATAGAAACATCAATGATGATAGAGAATCATGGATTAGCTGCCTCCACACCCCACACCAGGGATCGAGCCCACAACCTGGGCATGTGCTGTGACCGGGAATCGAACTGTGACCTCCTGGTCTGGTTCATAGGTTGATGCTCAATCGCTGAGCCACACTGGCCGGGTGAGAAATCAGTTTTGGTTGGTTATTGTTTCAAAATCTGGAGATTCTTATTAGGGACACAGAATTCTGAATCAGAGAGTAATCCAAGGACAGACCAAAGATGATTGGAAAATTTTTTCTGAGGTTTCATTAGGCTTATGCTTTTATTGTGAGCATCAGCTAATTTTCTTAACATGTTTAAAAATAGACAAAACCCCATCTGTACTTCATCCTCTTTTCAATATATATATTTAAATTTGCCTAGCCCTGGCTGGGTGGCTCAGTTGGTTGGAGTATCGTCTTGTACACCAAAAGGTTTCAGGTTCGATCCTTATTGGGGTGTAAACGGGAGGCAACTGATAGATGTTCTTCTCTAACATTGATGTTTCTGTCTCTCTGTCTCCCTTCCTTCCTCTCTCTAAAATCAATGAATATCCTTGGGTGAGGATTTAAAAAATAAAATTGCACTAAAAAGCAAAAATAAAAAAATAAAAAAATTGGCCTTTCGTGTCAAAAATATCATAAAGGTCATGTAACTGCAAAGAAACTCCGCTCTGTAACCTGGCCTTCTCCTGTCTTCTGTTTTCACACCGGCCTTGTCCAGTCGGAATGCACCAGGACCACCTTACCTCCTTTCTTTTTTATCCTTCCCCCTTTGCACATATGGACTGTGCCCACCTCCCCTGATCACTAGATTCTGATCAGCATCATGCAGTCTTAGGAACAAAGACTCAGGTCTATTCACCACAGAAACAGAGTTTCGGGCAAGATAGAGATAATGTCGTGACTTCAGCTATGTTTCAACCTCAGAACCATGGAACTATGGACCCTACCAACCAGACTTTCATGAAACCTGGCAGATGGTGCCATGGCTGACATGGAACCTGAAACAACGATGAACTACTTCCTAGCCTGGCCCACAACCCAAGCCCCTGACCACCATGGCTAATAATTTTCCCATATGTCCCCATGCAGGTCTAAGAGCACGGCTCACCTGTCAGACCTTCCTCCTTCTATGTGATGACAACTCTTCTGATTTAGTTATTTTTTATTCTCGTTTGTATTTTTTGTATACTTACTTATTAATGTTCTAGAAATATATAATTATTTTATTTTTTTCCATCACCATTTATCCCCCTCTATTTTTTAATCCTCACCTGAGGATATATGTTTATTGATTTTAGAGAGAGAGGAAGAGAAAGAGAGAAAGAGAGGGAAACATGGATGTGAGAGAGACACATCGATCACTTGTATCCCGTACACACCCCGACTGGGGATGGAACCTGAAACCTTTTTGGTGTAAGGGAGGATGCTTCAACCACCTGAGCCACCCAGCCAGGGCTACTTATTTATTGTTATTTTGAGAGAATGTTTACTAAAGCTGGGGATAGTGAAACAGGGAAGGGCTTAGGATAGAAGAAGCAACAGGAGAGAGTCTAGGCTGGGCTGCTGTGTCGCTCTAGAAAGGTTATAGGAAAGAAATCCGCCTAGGCGGGGCTGCTTCGGGTCACTGGAAAGTCATAGAAAAGGGGCCTTGGAGAGAGGTTTAGGGGGTTAGCCTGAATGAGCTGCCGCTGCCCATACTCCCTGGTGCAAGTCTCCTGGGTCCCTTAGTTTAGGAGATGCACACCTGGTGGGGGGGGGGGAAGAGGGGGGAGGGAAGGGGGTTGGTGTACTCCCGGAGAGAGAACAGCTTAAAATATACGCTGAGTGGCCAAATTATTATGATCTCTGAACGCATAATAATCTGGCCACTCAGTGTATATCCTATATAATAAAAGGCTAATATGCAAATTGTCCCCTCTATCAGGAGTTGGAACAGCAGGCAGGCCAGCCAACCGCCAATGTCCCTTCCCCCTGGCTAGGCTGGCCGGACCCCACCCATGCACCAATTCATGCACTGGGCCTCTAATACACACACACACACACACACACACACACACACACACACCCACACACTGAATGGCCAGATTATTATGCATTGAGAGATCATAATAATCTGGCCTCTTAGTGTATGAAATCTGTTATATATACTAGAGCCCCAGTGCACAATATTTATGCACTGGCGGGGGGTGGGGGGAATCCCTCAGTCAGACCTGTGCCCTCTGGCAGTCTGGGAGCCTTGTGATCCATCACCTGCAGAGGGAGGCCTCTCCCAGCAGCCATAGCGCTGCTGGTTGGTGGCCTGGGTATCCCTCTTTGGGTTGATGGGGAGCCCCCATTGATCACCCAGTGGTTAGTGGCCTTGGCCTCCCCCTGCAGGGCGTCATGAGGGATGGTGGGGCCGACCAATTGCATCGCACAGGCCTTGGCTGGCCTGGCGTGGTCATCCAGTGGGTCATCTGCTGTTCCACCATGGATTTGCATATTACGCTTTTATTATTATAGATTTGGGGAGTGGGGCTGGGTGGAAGTGAGCAAAGGTGGAGAAATGGGCGACCTCTGTAATAGCGTCAACAATAAACATACTGTATATATAATTATTTTACACGTTTAAAGAGGTTATATGAACCTGGCCGGTGTGGCTCAGTGGTTGAGCATCCACCTATGAACCGTGAGGTCACAGTTGGATTCCCGTCAGGGCCCAAGCCCAGGTTCCCCCCCACGATCCCGGTGGGGGGCCATGCAGGAGGCAGCGGATGGAGGTTTCTCTCTCACCTATGTTTCTCTCTCTCTCTCTAAAATAAATGTACTAATAAAAACGAGTTTATGTGAATAGCCCCTGACTGCAGAACACTGTTTTGCATCTTGCTTGTCCCTGAGATGCAGTCCGACCTACACCCAGGTTGGGTCCAGGCACCTCCGCACCCTCCGCCCGCACCTCGCTGCCTCGGGGTCCACTCTTCATCAGAGTCCTCGGCGTCCTCCGTGGGGGGCTTGGCGGTCCTCCTGCGGTGACTCATGAAAGCGGGTCGAGGGGCCCTGAGACCTGGAAAGAAAGAAAGTCTGTCCTGCAAGCGAAGAGCTGAAGGGGGAACGAACTGCAGAGCCAGCGCTGGCGGGGCTGGGACGGAGCGTGGGGCCGGGCGCCGGGAGAACCGCGGGGCAGCGTCAGCCCCGAAGGAGCACAGTGCCCGGTGGGTGCCCTGGACGGGCTGCAGGCGGAGCCCCTCGCCCCGCGCACCCCCCACCCCCCCCCACCCCGGTCACCGATACTGAGCAGCGCCTCGTAGTTGCTCTTCACGTTCCGGTGCCGGGCTCTCTCCCAGGCGCCCATCTCCGCCCACTCCTCCCGGGAGAAGTAGACGGACACGTCCCTGAAGGCGTCCCTGGCCTGGAGGAGAGAACATCCGTCAGCCACGGGCAGGTGAGAACCAGAGGGGGCCCGCCCCGTCCCCACCCCAACCTCCCCCCGCCCGTCCCCAGCCCCCTTCCCCCTCCCCCGTCCCCACCCACCCCCCCCCGTCCTCAGCCCCCTCCTCCCTCCCCCTTCCCCCCCCCCCCCGTCCCCAGCCCCCTCCTCCCTCTCCCGTCCCCACCCCAACCCCCGCGGACCCCACCTCCCCGCGGACCCCACCTCCTGTCCCCACGCCCCTCCCCCACCCCCCGTCCCCACCTCCTCCACCCCACTCCTCACCTCCCCCCCCCCCGTCCCCACCTCCTCCACCCCACTCCTCACCTCCCCCACGTCCCCACCCCAACCCCCGCGGACCCTCCTCACCGTGGGCCTGCACCCCGCTCTTCCCGCCTCCTCCTCGGGGCTCTCAGGGCGCTCCTCCGGGCACCTGTCGGGGTTCATGGTGCTGCCACCCGAGCCCCCAGCCCGAGGCCACGGTGCCTGTGGAAGGAGGAGGTGCTGAGGGGAACCGGCTCCCGCCTGGCAGGGAGTCCCCGCAGGACAGACCCGGACCCGGACCCGCGGGGACCAGGGGCGGGTCAGGGCCGAGGCCACGGCCACGCAGACCCACCAAGGGGCGGACTCCTTCCCGCAGAAGCTGGGGTGTCTCAGGGGCCCTGAGGGGCGCGGTCGGGAGTCTGAGGGGTGCGATCTGGGGGGTCTGAGGGTTCCCCAGGGACAGGTCAGGGGGGTCTGAGGGACCCTGAGCATGGGGGGTCTGAGGGCCGCGCTCTGGGGGGTCTGAGGGGCGCGGTCGGGGGTCTGAGGGGCGCAGTTGAGGGGGTCTGAGGGGCGCGGTCGGGGGTCTGAGGGCCGCGATCTGGGGGGTCTGAGGGGCGCGGTTGGGGGTCTGAGGGGCGCAGTCGGGGGTCTGAGGGGCGCGATCTGGGGGGTCTAAGGGGCGCGGTTGGGGGTCTGAGGGGCGCGGTTTGGGCTCTGAGAGGCACAGTCGGGGGTCTGAGGGGCGCGATCTGGGGGGTCTGAGGGGCGCGGTTGGGGGTCTGAGGGCCGCGATCTGGTTGGTCTGAGGGGCGCAGTCGAGGGTCTGAGGGGCGCGATCTGGGGGGTCTGAGGGGCGCGGTTGGGGGTCTGAGGGGCGCAGTCGGGGGTCTGAGGGCTGCGATCTGGGGGGTCTGAGGGGCGCGGTTGGGGGTCTGAGGGGCGCAGTCGGGGGTCTGAGGGCTGCGATCTGGGGGGTCTGAGGGGCGCGGTTGGGGGTCTGAGGGGCGCAGTCGGGGGTCTGAGGGCTGCGATCTGGGGGGTCTGAGGGGCGCGGTTGGGGGTCTGAGGGGCGCGGTTGGGGTCTGAGGGGCGCGATCTGGGGGGTCTGAGGGGCGCGGTTGGGGGTCTGAGGGGCGCAGTCGGGGGTCTGAGGGGTGCGATCTGGGGGGTCTGAGGGGCGCAGTCGGGGGTCTGAGGGCCCCGATCTGGGGGGTCTGAGGGGCGCGATCTGGGGGGTCTGAGGGGCACGGTTGGGGGTCTGAGGGGCGCAGTCGGTCTGAGGGGCGCGATCTGGGGGGTCTGAGGGGCCAGTCGGGGGTCTGAGGGCCGCGATCTGGGGGGTCTGAGGGGCGCGGTTGGGGGTCTGAGGGGCGCAGTCGGGGGTCTGAGGGGCGCGATCTGGCGGGTCTAAGGGGCGCGGTTGGGGGTCTGAGGGGCGCGGTTGGGGCTCTGAGGGGCGCGGTTGGGGGTCTGAGGGGCGCGATCTGGGGGGTCTGAGGGGCGCGGTTGGGGGTCTGAGGGGCACAGTCAGGGGTCTGAGGGGAGCGATCTGGGGGGTCTGAGGGGCGCAGTCGGGGGTCTGAGGGCCGCGATCTGGGGGGTCTGAGGGGCGCGGTTGGGGGTCTGAGGGGCACAGTCGGGGGTCTGAGGGCCGCGATCTGGCTGGTCTGAGGGGTGCAGTCGAGGGTCTGAGGGGCGCGATCTGGGGGGTCTGAGGGGCGCAGTCGGGGGTCTGAGGGCCCTGGGGGTGGAGGTGGGAGGCGCCCTGACGGTTGCGGGGGGGCTGTGCCGGGACAGAACCGGGTTCCGGAATTGCACCCGCGATTCGGGAGCAATAGACGCCGGAGGGGGCGCCGTCTCAAGGGGCAGAGACGTCGCAGGCTGAGGAGACGGGCCCCTCAGGAAACCTGGGGTGCTCCGGTGAGAGGATTTTGGACTTCTGTGAGGAGATTTGGGGTCTCTCAGGAACAGGCTTCTGGTTTTGGGACACTGAGTTGTCCGGATCGGGGTTTAGGGTCTCGGAGTTCGGGAATTTGGTGTTTCCGGGGGTGCTATGTTTAGGGAACCTGGGCTCAGGTGAATGGGGGTTCTCGGGGTGTGTTGGGGGTCTAAGCTTTGGGGGATTTAGTGTTTATCTGGACGCGGAGGCTTGGGGTCCTCCTGACAGGATTGGGAGTCTCTCAGGAAGAGGGCACCCAGGGTCTTAGGCTGGAGTTTGAAGGCCGGAGGCAAAGGGGCTCACACGCGAGGCCCCCGTTTTCCTGTCAGTCTCCCGGCCGGCTGCCCACCTGGCCGAGGTCCAGCCGAGCCCTGCGCGCTCCCGCCCTGCGCGCTCCCTCCCTGCGCGCTCCCGCCCTCAGGAGGTGTGAGGCGGGCGGCGGTGCGGGGCGGGGGGAGCTTCCCGCCTCCAGAGCGCGTCAGCGCCAGCCGCCAATCAGTGCTGCGGTCACGGGGCCCTGCCCGCCAATGGGCGGTCCGAAACGCGGAAAGGGCGGGGCGTAGGGTGGAGCCTTCCTGTCAGTCACGGGCAGAAAGAGCCCCCCCCCCCCCGCGGTGATTGGCTGCCGTGGGTCCTGTGAGTGTCCGTCAAGAAGCCTTCCGCCAGGCCGGTGGTAGGCGGGGAATTGCATTCTGGGGGAACAGTGATTAGACGGGTCGCTCCACAGGGTCCGAGACTCAACCCGAACAAAGGCAACAGGAAGGAAAGAGGAAAGCCACCGGGAGAGGAAAGAGGAAAGCCACCGGGAGAACGTTAAATCCCAAAGAAGTGAGCTGAGGAGGAATAGGCATGTTCAAGTAATGCCGGTCTCCAAAGGCTTCCGAAATAAGACAGATAAAACCCAACAAAGGCAAAGGCAAACACACACACACACACACACACACACACACACACACACACACACACACACACGGAAAAGAGTGCAAGTATTTTGCACAAAAAGAAGACATCGATGTAAAGAGGGTGCACAGAGGGGGGTCGGTTGACCTGCGACCGGCTTTGAGAAGGTAAAGTGGGAAGTGTCTGGCCCTCGCCTAGTTTTGGTCCCAGAAATACCACGTCACTTCCATGTGTCGGAAAGAAGCCGCCGCTGGTCACCGCTGGGAAACGTGATAAAGGGAAACCTGCTAACGTGGAGGTGGAGCGTCAGAAGCGGGGTGCGGTGCAGGGAACAGAGTCAGCCGCCAAGGAAGGGGTGCAGCCCTGGCCGGTGGGCTCAGTGGTTAGAGCCTTGCCCGCTGGAGGTTGTGTGTGTGTGTGTGTGTGTGTGTGTGTGTGTGTCAAGGGCACAGACCTGAGTGTGGGCTCGTTCCTGCCTCAGGTGTGGGGGTGTTTGATATCTCTCTCTCTCTCTCTCTCTCTCTCTCTCTCTCTCTCTCTCTCGTTCTCCTCCCTCCCTCCCTCCCTCCCTTCCACTCTCTCTCTGAAAAGCAGTTGGGGGTGGGGATATCCTCTCCTGAGGATTAATTAAAAAAGAAAGCACAGGGTGTCTCCCAGGAGAAACAGACTCCCCAGCAACTCAGCCTTCGAGATACATCATCACCCTGAAGTGGCCCGTGTCTGCAACGGACTTTCCTTCAAATGGACCCATTTCTCCCTATAAAATAACGTTCCTCTCCTTTACTTGTGGAACTTGCCTATGACTTGTACTATGGTTTGTTTGTCCTAAATTGCAATTCTTTGCTGTTTCTGAACAAACCCATTGTTTGCTGGTGAAATAACGGGCTGTTTTATGTTTAAGGTCATTGTTTGGTGGCTCATGTAGGGACCCCGAGAGGACTCACAAAGCTTCTGGGGCGGACGGCCAGCAGGTGCAGTCCCTGTTCTCAGAGGCTGGGGGAACCTCTCCTGCGATCCTTTTGAGAACCGCCATCCGGAAGTAGCACCCTCAAACCCTCAGTTATTCCGCTTTTCAAATGTCCCGTAGTGGCCCTGGCAGGGTCGCTCCATTGGTTAGAGCGTCATCGCCATGGGCCTGGGTATCAGGTTTGATCCCTGGTCAGGGCATATACAAGAAGCACTCACTGAATGCATAAGTAATGGACAACAAATCGATGTTTCTCTCTCTCTCTCTCTCACATCAATAAATATAATTTAAAAGGAAACTTTAAAAATATCTCCCTAGTAATTCTTCCCTGTGTCTGAAATTATGTTTAATATATTTTAACTATCATTTTATAATGAGGTATAATTTAAAAATTTTTTTCTGCAGAAGAGAATTTGTTAAATTATGGGTTGCTCATACTGTGGAATATTATACAACTTTAAAAATGAGTGAGGATATATGATAATTCATAAAAGAAATTAAAACTTAGTAAGGAAGTTCTAATGGATTTTAACAGAGAATAATTCTAAATACTGTTGTGTGAGAAATGTATCATGCAAAAGAAATTGTGTTTTTTTTTAAAAAACCATGCAGTCCTAACCGGTTTTGCTCAGTGGATAGAGCATCGGCTTGCGGACTGAAAGGTCCCAGGTTCGATTCCGGTCAAGGGCACGTACCTTGGTGGCGGGCACATCCCCAGTAGGAGGTGTGCAGGAGGCAGCTGATCGATGTTTCTCTCTCATCGATGTTTCTAACTCTCTATCCCTCTCCCTTCCTCTCTGTAAAAAAGCAATAAAACATATTTAAAAAAACAACAACCATGCAGTAGACATGTGGAAAGGAAAGACGGACCAGTGATAGAGATCAGGTCTGGGCAAGGCTCCTGGGAAAACATTTTTTTTTTTTTGGTGTCATTTGGAATGTTGTATCATTTTCCTCTTTATTAAAAAACCCTATCCAAAAGTATGTCCTGTAGATGATTTAGATAATCCTCAAAAGAATGCATGAAAAGTAGTAGGTTATATATTTAAAAATGACCCAACAAAAGTTCTGTATAACCTCATTAAATCCAGTGGCCCGTGCTGCCTTCCTTATCAGAATAACTTCTTGACCACCCAGAGTGTCCAATTTGCATCCAAATCTCCATTCCAGCAGGTTAATTCTCATAGTTCAAAATATATTGTGTCACATAGTTACTGTTCTCTTTTTGAGAAATAAAAACAATTTATTACCAACACAGTGAATTTTACATTTAAGTATTGGATCAAAGGTTATCTATAGAAATGTTATTAGGAATATGCTAAAACCGGTTTGGCTTAGTGGATAGAGCATTGGCCTGCGGACTGGGGGGTCCCAGGTTCGATTCCGGTCAGGGGCATGTGACTTGGTTGCAGGCGCATCCCAGTAGGAGGTGTGCAAGAGGCAGCTGATCGATGTTTCTCTCTCATCGATGTTTGTAACTCTCTGTCCCTCTTCCTTCCTCTCTGTAAAAAATCAATAAAATAAAAAAAATGTTATTAGGAATATTATAAAATACTTAAATATGTAACAAATTATCACAATCGTAACATAGGAATGTTAAGTAATAAGTCACTTCATAGGAAACATCTATATATATAAAAGCCTAATATGCAAAGTGTCCCCTCCGCTGGGAGTTCAACCCTGAGCTCGACTGCTCTCTGTTATGTGCGCCCACCACCAGGGGGCAGCGCGAAATGAAGGAAGATCCAGGCTGGCAGCCGCTAGGGACCCTACCTGTGTACAAATATTGTGCACTGGGCCTCTAGTGATTAATATAACAGAAAGTTATCAATTGGACATATGAGAAGTGATGTAAACTTTTTATTCTTAGGGCATCATGTAAAAATAGAAATGCTCAGGAACAAACCCATATCCAATGGACCAGCTTCTTTTTTGTTTGCTATTCCTCATTCAAGGA
The DNA here is from genome assembly GCF_963455305.1 of Plecotus auritus. Lineage (NCBI taxonomy): Eukaryota > Metazoa > Chordata > Mammalia > Chiroptera > Vespertilionidae > Plecotus > Plecotus auritus. The sequence goes on along the minus strand of NW_027664307.1, from coordinate 26,081 downwards.
TATTTTCCCAATTGATTTTTAGAGAGAGTGGAAGGGAGGAGAGAGAGATACATCATTTCTTTGCCTCCTGCTGGTGCCCCCACCAGGGTTGGACATAGAACCCACAACCCAGGTATGTACCCTTGAACAGAAATCTAACCCATTACCCTTCAGTGCTTGGTCTGATGCTCCAATCACTGAGCGAAACTGGTTAGTGCACCAATCAACCCACTTTTTAAAAAAATCCTTTCTCAAGTACATTTTTTCCATTGATTTTTTTTAGAGTGAGTAGAAGGGAGAGGGAGAAACAGAAAGAGAAACATTGATTTGAGAGAGACACATTGATTGGTTGCGTCCCACACTCTCCCCAATCAGGGCCAGGGAGCCTGCAACCAAGGTATGTGCCATTGACCAGAATCGAACCTGGGACCTTCAGTCTGTGGGCTGATGCTCCAGCCACTGAGCTAAACTGGCTAGGGCTCAACCCACTTTTTTACTATAAAATAACCTTACTGTCTTTGGAGGTGACCAAAGTCCTGTATACATTGGTACTGACAGTGATTCTGAGCAAGTTGGTTCTGAGGAGAATGCAGACAGTGAGACATTTTCGATGGAAGAATTTTTTTAAAAATATATCTTACTGATTTTTCAGAGAGGAAGGGAGAGGGATAGAGAGTCAGAAATATTGATAGAGAGAAACATCCATCAGCTGCCTCTTGCACACTCCCCACTGGGGATGCGCCTGCAACCAATTTCTTTTTTTTCTTTCCTGTTCTTTGTCATTTCTGTATGTTCTATTTATTATTATTATTGTTATTGTTGTTGTTGTTGTTGTTGTTATTATTATTATTGTTACTAGAGGCCTGGTGCATGGATTTGTGCACTGGTGGGGGGCATGGCCTGCGGGGATTGGCCTGCTGTGAGAACACCACTCATCCTGGTCAGCGGAGCAGCATTCCACTGTGGGAGTGCACTGATCACCTGCCCCCTGGTGGTCAGTGCGTATTATAGCAAGTGGTCAACCGGTTGTTGTGGTCGGTCCACCATTCGGTTGCTGGGCTTTTATGTAGATAGATTATTGCCTCAAGTACAGTTTGAACCTGATCTTGAGTTTGCACTATAAAGGTTGGCAGCTTAGGGACTTCCTCCTGAACAGGGCGTTTGCCTGTACTTTTTTCTGCTAGTAAATTAGTTATAAACACATTTTTTTTTCCGAATGAAAGATTCTAGTTAATACTTTGGTGGGGAAACACAGTGGTTATTAAACGTGTTCTTGTAACTCAAAGGATTTTGCTTGATACCTATGTCTGTCTCTTTCAGAATGAAAGATGAAATAATCTTGTGGAAATGTGCTAAGAACAAGCATTCCTTATATTGTGAGTTATCATAATGTAAACATAGAGCAGAGTATACACTGGTTTGTAGCATAAACGCTTCTATTTACCTTTAATCAAGTTACTGATTATAGTGTAGACGTCTATGGAATGATGTCCTTATTACACTAGACCTGTGAGCCTATTCTTGCGCAAAAATGATCCTCTGCTGCCTCTCTGTGGCCATTTTAGGAATAACACGCCATGCCTCTGTCCTCGGTGCTGGAATTCCAGCTAAAGCCCTGTGACCACGACCCAGAAACAGCAACAGAAAATCAGCGAGGCTGGCCAGGGCGGCAATCATTCCGTCCCTGGATGGAATGAAGTCACAGCTCTGGGTTCTACACCTCTTCCCGCCCGGGCCCTAGAGAGGGAGGCCAGGGAGACTGCTGGGCTGAGGTTCGGGCAGGAAGTCCTCCTTCAAGGTGCGGAGAGGAGCCTGTTCACATAAAGACGCCAAAGGGCCTTCCTATGAGAAAGAAACAGTGCGCGTCCGTGGTGCCACCAGGTGTTGGGAGAGTGTTGGGTGAATGGGAAGCCGGGGTTGGTAGAAGTAGAAGCGGCCTGGGTTTGAAGCATAGTAACCTCCATCTTGGGTAAAAACTGCTGTTTAAAATTTAACCCTGCTATTCTGGCTTCTGTAAATGTTTGCTTGCTTAAATAATAGCGAAAAATAAGACTACTGTCCATTCCAGAGAGGCCATAAACTAGGCCCCAGACAGAGTTGTCAGTGCTGGCACCAGGCGAGGCCTTGGGATATGGTCTCACGGCCCTGTCCCAGCACACAGGACTTTTTTCTCAGAAGGTTCAGAAGTCTCATTCCAAATTTGGAAAACAAAGAGCTGAAAAACATATAAATAGGGAAGACTTCCACCATATTGGGCCCCAGAATTTGAGAAGCAAGATTTCCTCTGGGCCCACTAGTGCTAGGGAAATGAACAGGACTCCAAATACATTTGGCTTATTGATTAAGGCAGCTTTGGGCAAACTACGGCCCGCGGGCCGGATCCGGCTGTTCTATCCGGTTCTCTTGCTCTCCCCTCCACTCCTTTACTTTGAATTTATATTAGTTCACACAAACACTCCATCCATGCTTTTGTTCTGGCCCTCCGGTCCAGTTTATGAACCCATTGTGGCCCTTGAGTCAAAAAGTTTGCCCACTCCTGGTAGGGTCTAGGGCAGGGGTCCTCAAACTTTTTAAACAGGGGGCCAATTCACTGTCCCTCAGATCGTTGGAGGGCCGGACTATAGTTTAAAAAAACAAAACTATGAACAAATTCCTATGCGCACTGCACATATCTTATTTTGAAGTAAAAAAACAAAACGGGAAGAAATACAATAGTGACCGGCCACTTTTCCGGAGCACATGCTGCATCTGAACAGCAGCATGTGGAGCACCACTTCCCTGTCCGCGTACTGAGCTGCGCGGTCCCATCTTACAGTGTCTCTGGAGGCAGAGTCCAGGGTTTGCGGCCGGTTGTGGCAGCCACGAATGTTGTTAAGTTAGGAAGCAGGAATGTGGCCTGTTTGTTGCGGTCATCCGTTAGAATGTGTGGCCGTTTGCGGAAGGTTCCCTTGCGCGATTCCCAGCGAAGAACACGTTTGTGGGTTTTGGGTTTGATCCCCTGCGAGTACGGGAGGCAAGCAATCACGGATGTCTGTGTCTGACATGGGTTTTTCTGTCTGTGTGTTGCGTGTTTCATCCCTCCCTTCCGCTCTCCGTGAAAGATCAAAGAAGCAAATATCCTTGTGTGAGGATTAACCACCCCAAAAAAGAGGGCCGGTGTGTGAATTTTACAATTTCTAGAAGTAAGACTCCAAGAGGTGTTGTCGAAAAGCAAATAGGCTGTCCATGTAATGGTGAGGCTCAGGTAAATTGCAGGGAGGGACCTAACGCCTAGGAGTGCCCTGTGAGCTAAGTCCCGTGATCGCGCACGAGGAGGCGCAGATGCTGAAAGTTGCCATTTTGCGGTAACGGATTTACAAGAGTTTTTCTTGCGTTTGGACTGACAAGAGAGCACGGGGTCGGATGAGCAAACGTGCAAGGACGCCTTCACTCAGTGAAGTTCCGCGCCCAAGCGATCCTCTGCTGCCCTCTTGTGGCCGTGCAGGAACAACACATTGTGCTTCTGTCCTTGGTGCTGAAATTTCAGATTCCCCCAAAATCTCACCAGAAAAGAAGCCAAAAAAGAAACCCATCAAATCATGGAGGCTGTCCAGGGCGGCCACGATTCCGTCGCTGAATGGACTGAAGTCACGGGTGTGGATTTGTCCCGTCTTTCCGCTCCAGCCCTGGCAAGGGAGGCCTCGGGGACTGCCGCACCGGCACGGTGACCCGGTGCGTTCCGGATGTGAGCTGTTCACCTGCCGGCGGGCATTCTTGAGGCAGTCAGTTCCCGGGAGTCCATAATTCTGGAGCAGCCGGTCCGTCCATGGAGTCGCAGGGGTATCGCGAGAACAGGTTCTTCCAGCGATCCTCAGCTAGAGGCGGGTATTCTCGAGGCATGCAGTCACTTGATGTGTCATTTTCCATGTCTTAAACGTGAAAACGTCATCGTTGATGATTTTTCTGAATCCTGTGAAACTCAAAGGCTAAGGTGAGTAACTGTGTGAAATAAAGTGAGGGAAGAGAAGCGATATATATATTTTAAATATATTTTATTGATTTTTTACAGAGAGGAAGGGAGAGGGATAGAGAGTTAGAAACATCGATGAGAGAGAAACATCGATTAGCTGCCTCCTTCACACCTCCTACTGGGGACATGCCCGCAACCAAGGTACATGCCCTTGACCGGAATCGAACCTGGGACCTTTCAGTCCGCAGGCCGACGCTCTATCCACTGAGCCAAATCGGCTAGGGCGAGAAGCGATATTTTTTGAAACTTAAAGGTTTGCACGGTAGTTTATTTTCTTGCACTCCGTGTGCGAATCTTATGGTACCCAAACAAGATTTGTGTTTTTTTAAAAGAAAACATCCATTCGGAGTGAAAACATGTCGGCTGGAATGGAACGATCGAGGATAGCAGAGCACCTTACCGTTGCCAACTTCCTCCCAGGAACCTCTGTGCGAGCCAGTGTGTCTCCGTCCAGGGTGCCGAGAGGACTGCAGTTGTGAAGCCCTTTCCCGTCTTCCCCAGCAGGTGGCGCCAAGTCGTCGCCGAGGAGAAATGCTTGCGTATGAGTTTCTGACGGCGAGATTTCCGTGTGACCCATGATGTGAGCATAGTCACCGGGCAGTGAGGCCAGATGCGGCCCTTTGTAGCGGGCGTGTGAAAGGGGGTATCCTGTGAGCGCCCCCCAGGTGAGGTTCCGCTAAGGCCAAAGGCGTGTTTGTATTTGGCACGTCCCCTGAGGCACATGGTGACCCTGCGCATTTTTTTGGTGTAGGTTATGGCTGTCCCCACCGAGTGTGTGCGAACCGAGCCGAGCATCCCGAAATGTTGTCACGAGGTGCCCGTGTGGAGGGTTCGTTTTTTTATTGAAAATGAATTTGGATGGTGTGTTTTGTGAAAGAGGCCTAGTGATAGTGTGGGATTCATTGAGAACATGATTGCATTCCCATGTGAAGACTGTGAAGCTGTTTCCCTGGAATGAGTGTTGGCGTTGGGAGGCTATGTCCCTCAGCCACGTGAGGAGGCTAGCTTCCCTGGTCCTACCCAGTGTGGCCGCATGTCTCTCCCCACCGCCCCCCCAGGCTTCACGTTTGAAAGTCACGCATGCCCAGGGGTTTCAGCACCTGCGGTGAGTACCTCTCATGGGGTGTATGTTGTATGTAAGGTTATTACAATGAAGTGCTGGCTCCTATTGGAAATGCTGGCATCTCCCATCGCCACCCACCTCCCCCCAGGATGTGTTTTGAATGCGAGGATCGAGCGCTGCGTTGGACTCACTCCGTGATGCCATGGAAGCGCGTTGACCATTTTTTATTCTGAGGAAGCAGATAGGGTGTTTGTAGTCTGGTGACTCGTGGATGTGTTTCCTGTATCGTTTCCAGGCAGGTTTCCCAGAGTAAGTGAGGGAAGTGCCGCTTGTCAGCCTCCCCAGCTGAAGAGACCTAAAGTAAGCCCCAAGGATGGCCTTTGAAGGCAAACCTTGCAATGGCAAGGAGTTGCTAGCGGGTAGCCATGTCCTCGGGCAATCTCGTCCCTGAGGACGAGCCATTTGCATCGTTAGCGGGCCCCTTGTCCTTTTGCCTATGAGATGACCTCGTTGTGAAGTGTCCTTGTAAGTTTGAAGTTCTGTTTGTGCGGCCCCCTGAGGGCGCATCCCCGTCCCCCCGGGGCATATCAGAAGTGGCTGTATTGTTATTGTGATCCTGTGAATGGCTGAATCTTAAGTCTCCTGCACCCACCTACATTTTTTTTTCTTTGTAGTCCACCCCAGAGGTTTCTGTGCTTTGCTTTGTCCCACTTCTCCAATGTCCATTTCATGCTTTGATTTAAAATGTATAAAATAACGTGGTAAACCGCCATTCATGAGAGCACTCTCTCCATTCCCGGCTGTTCTTCTGTGCGTCTTTTTTGTTGTTTAATTATAACCGTCGTGGAAAAGGTACGTGTGAGCGTGGAGGTCTCAGGAGAGATGTTCATTGAAGCAGTTTTGCTGCCGTGTGAGGGGATTGCAAGATTTTTATCCTGAATAAATGATCCAATGAGATTGTCCTATGTCTATGTTGCTATTTTTTTTTACATTTTGTATCTGTTTTGTAGCTCGCAGGTGTTTGTGGTGGGCCTCCCAGACCCAGTCCCAGTCCCTGTGTAGTCCCAGTGTGTCCGTAATCCTTCAGAATGGGTAACTTCAATTGTGTGTCTTGTCGTGTCCTGGGAATCGCTTTTGGTGAAACCGTTCCCTTGTTTGTGTGTGGCCGCGTTTAAATCGGGAGTCGTTAGGAAAAGAGTTCTTGCCATGGCAGACTATGGTGAAAGACAGTGAGGTAATGAAAGGCTATCAAGAATGTTGACGAGGATACCGATTCACAGGGTGTGTGTGCTAGCCTTTGTGTCTAGTTTTTCAGTTTGACTTCACGTACGTGTCAGAAATTGTTTTCAGGTTTCGGTTTAATGTTTTTTTTTTTTCTGTGAAAATAAGCATTGGTCATGCAGCAGGAAGCATGAGGCAGTTTTCATTGTACTGGGAGATATTATGGGCAGCATATCACACTCCAAAGTAGTTCCGAGTTCTTGCCAGAATTTGGAAGGAGGAAGTGCCTGGGGTTATTTGAAAGGGCAGGGAGGGGCGTAGGTTTCTTGTAAGCAAGATAAACTTTGGGGTGGAGAAGGTACGTGTTTGTGGCGCGACCGTGGCTTTGACGCATTCCTTGCCGTAGTTCCCATCCCACCAGAGGTAAGTTTCCTTAGAACCCCCTTTTCCCTGATTGTCCACGTTCCTTGTCGAGGTGCTGGAGATGTTTACATGGTTTTGTTGTGGTGTCGTGTTTTCCTGAGCCCTTTTGTGTATTTGGAGCACGGTTGTCTTGTGAGGTAGTTGTTTCGTGTGCGTTTCTTGGTTGATCAAGTTTTGCTTGTCGGGGCTCACTGAAACCTAAAGCAAGGCGTAAGAGGTGTGGCCTTTTTCCTTTTTTTTTTTTTTTCAGGCAGAGGCGATGTGGGGGCGGAGGTGAGAGGCGGTTACGGGGCAAAGGAGTCGGGCAGTGTCCTCCCAAGGGCAAGAGGAGGCGGCAGCCCAGATGAGAAGGTGGTCGTGTTTGCCAATTTTTTTATTTTAAACAGTTGCCCGGGTAGTTTACATTGGAAGCAGTTAGGTGATAGCTAGGATGGCGTGTGCACTGGCCAGTGGAAGCATTTTGAATATTTGATGAGACACCTGGGCTTATTTTAAGATGTAATCTTTTTGACGGCATTTTTCATCGTCAATGTGTTTCATTGTTGGGTAAGGCAATGAGTCCCGTAAGTGTGTTGCATGTGCTCGTGTCGCGCAGCCGTCGTCGTTTGCAGATGACCATCAGGCAGTCGCTTCCAAAGCAGAAGCAGAAAGGGAACATTTTGGCAAAGGGCAGTTTGTAGATTTTCCAAGGAAGTATCTGTCTGGAAGGTGTTATTGATATGCAAGAGCTGTGGTTCCCTAGGGCAACAGGGACGGGGGGAGCGTCCGAGGGGCCATCGTCGGGAAAGCAGGGCGGAGGTTTGCAAAGGCCCGAAGGCAGGTATGCAAACGGGGCCGGGCCCGGGGATGGTGAAAAGGCAGGCGGTCAACAGTGGTGTCTGTGGTAGTTGTGGATGTTTGCACGATAATAGGCAGTTTGAACCGGGGAGGAAGGGCGAGGCTCTGTGTGTGCATGTAGAGGTGTGTGGCATCTCGGTCCTCGTTTGTGTCCCTGGAGGTGTCTGGGCACAGTCTCCGGGCATCACTCGGTCATGTTGTCGGGCCGGACTGAGCCTGCACAGTGCCGTGAGGCGTGTGGGTGGTAGGACAGCCGTGCGGGTGTCCCGTGTTCCCCTGAGCCATGAGTCCAGGGACCTGCAGGAGGAGACGAACAAGGTAGGAGTGTTGAGTGTTGAGTTTTTTCAGGAAGCCGAAGGTCGAGTGTTGTGGTGCGAGGACAGGGCTGCGGTTTGTGGTTGCCAGGTGCCGTGAACGGCATCCTCCTGGCCACGCGAGGGTGAGGTCACCTCCTCGGCCTCTGTCGGTCTTGGAGCACAGACGGAGAAGGGCAAGTGTAGTTGTCCAGCTGATATGAGAGTGATTTCGCAGGTGATACCCGGTAGGTATGAGTGAGGAGGAGTGCGGGCAAGAGCGTGAAGCTGGCCGCCAGCTGCAGGGGACGTGTGGCGTTTCTTTAGAGGTTCAGAGGTCCCGTCCGTTGAGAGTGCAGGTTGGTTTTAGGGATCCCATGTGTGAACTCCCCAGATGAGGCAACGGAGGCCCTGACAGGGGCAGGTAGTTTTGTAGTCGTTTTGTTATTTTCGTGTCCCCTTGCAGTGTGAGCGGGTGTATGTATTCCTTGCCAGATTCTGATTTTTGCGTGCGCGGGGCGGTTTTGGAGTGTAGTGCGATTGTCTCCTTGGGGAGAGGGCTCGTTCGTTGCACTTGTGTGTGTCAGGCCGGTGTGGGGCACGGAGCCGAGCCGAGCCTTCCTCGCTCGCGGAAAAGTGTTTGTCAGCCCTACACAACAGTCTTCCGTATCTGGGACTGTCCCGATTTCTCCTTTGTGTGTGTGAAAGATTCCTTAATGCAGTGTAATTCTAAGGAGGTTTGATGATCATCTCGTGAAAGCTTCTGCAGCCTTATGTTGTCTTTATTTTTCTCTTTTTTCCCCTTCCCTCCTTTTCTACTCGTTGTCCATTCCAGCCATGATTCTGTTTTGGTTTTATTTCTGCAGGACTTGTGGGAAACTTTCACGTGGTCATAGAGAAGAGCAAGGAGCGTGTGCATGACTTGTGTAATTTGGACCTCATTTTTTGAACGTGCTCTGACGACTTCCCTCACGGTGAATTGAGGGAGACAGTGTGCGAAGTGAAGGTACCGTGGAGAGTGCAGTTGCGTAAAGTAAGGGTTCTCAGGTCGGATGGGTTTTGAGTTTTGAGTTTTGAGTTGGGTATCGATTTTGTATGAGAGGTTGTGCACGCCTGCAATTGTTTTGAGTTCCTTTTCCTTGTGTTTCCAGTAGGGCCATTTTCTCATGGTGTTTACAGGTGCACCGAGGGAGCTATTTCCCCCCTCCTTTTGAGGGTTGTAGTGTCCTTGTCCTTGTGTCACAGAACTGCATTCCCCCCTTCCACCAGTTATTTTTAAAAAGTCCTCATGGAAGCACTGTGGGCCTTTTTTCCCCTTGAATTGTAGATAGGGCAGAAGGGAGTGGGGCGAGGAGGTGGGGAGGGAGCGGGGAAGGGAGGGAGGAGGGAGGCACGGAGGTAGGTGAGCAGAGGAAGAAAATTTGATGTTAGAGATTGTTTAATTTTCATTTGTAGTTGCATAGATGTGTGTTGAGTCTTTTATTTCGGTTTTTTTAATTCTCGTAGGTGTGAGGCCCAAAGCCGATGACCCAGCTCCCGCGTGTGTGAGTCCATCCGCGGTGCTAACGAAATGGTGGGTGTGGCGCAGATCGCAGCCGTTAAGGGTATCCTTTGTTCACGTGGTCTTCTGGTAGGTCAAAGCGTGCAAGTTTTCGGGAGGGCGCTCCCCTCCTGCCATTCCTCCCACACGAAGGGTTTCAACTGTTTGAAGGAGCTGTGGCGGCATCGTGGAGGCGGTCGTAGGCACGGATAGTTCTGCGTCGGGTTCCATGCAGGAATGTGAGGTTCAGTGAAGTCTTGCGTGTTAATTTTTGTTGTTGTTCCTTTTTTTTAGGCAACGTCAGTGAACCTGGAATTCCCCGTTTGGCCATGTACGTCAGGCGCGCCTTCCTTGGTTCTGCCCCACACGGTCACTCAGTGTGGGTGTCGGTGGACGTGTTCATCTAGTGGCCAGGTACGGTGAAGAACGATGATTCTTTTTTAAAGCGATAAGAGGTTTAGAGAGCAGGAGCATTTCCTAAGATGTCAGTGTATTATTGTAGAAGTGTCTAGCGTTATGATATGTCGTGAAGGATTCTCCAGAATGAGGAAGAGAAAGAGTGCAATCCGAGCCCATGATCATGTCTTTGTGCCTAAAGTTGTTGAGTTGAGTATAATATGCTGAGTCGAATATGCTGTAGCTCTGTGCCGATTTCCATGTTTCCGACTTGGACCTGGTCCAGCATTGCCCTTCGTGGGGGTGCCTGCCCCACTTTATCATCAAGGAGTGAAAAGTAGTCCATTTTCAAGGAAATTGTAGTTTTTTTTGATAAATTATAAGGCCATAGGGTAGGCTAGAGTCTTTTGTGCAATATTCAGCTCTCCTTAGAGTGTCCCGTACCTTATCTGTAAGCTGGTTGGCTCATTCACGGCCTTCCTGTGCGTCAAGTTTTGTCATCGTGCCGCTCATGTCATGGATGCTAAGTAACCGTATTTTCTCTTTTTTAGATGTCTGCTCTGTGTGGTGTCTGTCCTCAACACCGATGTTGCTGTTGGAACAGAGGGACCCGTGCTTTGCAGCCCCCCCCCCTCACCGACCTACCCAGTATTGAACTACTTTTGGAGATGCTTCGTTGAAAAGCCTGAGTTTGTGGAAGCTGTGTATCTGTGTGCTAATCCCCAAGGAGCCCTGGTGCTCATGTCTGTTTGTGACTGAGCCGCTTCCCTCAGTATCTGAGCGTAGTTTTATTTTGGAGTGAATAGTGTCCTTTCAGATGTCCTTAATGTTCACAGGATGTCACACTGTTTTGTGTGTCCTGTAAGCACGCTGGCCGGCCGGTGTTTTCTTAGAGAAGATTGAAATGCATCATGTGAGACTGCCATCGTGCATCCCCGGACTTGTCAGCTTCCAGCGTTTCTGTCCCATTCTCCTGTTTTGTGTCCCTGGATGAGATATTGCTGGCTGTTGTTTGTGTACAGTCCGCAGACCCTGTAACTTGCCCTACACTGTTGTCATCTGTACTGTGTCTATTTTATTGCTTTACAGTCTAGAAATGTCACACATGTGCACCAAAGGTCATAGTCAGGATCTTACCCGTGAAGTGTCAGTCTCGTTTCACAGAGCGAGGTGACACTCAATGGGCTGTAGCTGCTGTCAATGTGGCACCGCAAGGTCCCGTTTGTGATTTCCATGGACATTCCCCAGAATGGGTGGTACGTGCCTGCCTGCTTGTTTGCCTGCCCGTTCACACAAGCGGCGGTTTCAGCTGCTGCAGTAGTACTCTACCTTCCCAGGCCATTGTTTTCCTTGTACCACACGTGCCTGCTCTAAAGTGGCTCTCAGGTTGCCCATTGCCGTGATGGTCACCCTCACCTACATTTCCCTGCAGTTAGGCCAATGTTTACTCAAACACACCGTGGAGCAATAAGTTGCGTGTCTGGTTTTGTATTGTGGCCCAAGAAATCCATCATACAATCTGATGGTTGCCGTGACAACCTTGGGGGACATTTCAAACCCTGTAACTTCACTGAGTATGTGAAAGTGGTCTGTGTTGCAGCCAAGTGCTCCTCATGCCCCCCAAAATGGTGTTTATCCTTGAATAGTGGTCTGTAAACTTTCCCCTGGATCCCGTCTTCCCTGACAGTCTCCCTGTTAGCAGTTATGATTCTCAGTCATCCGTCATGCACATGGTCTCAACTTCATTTTACCCTTGTCTACTCCAGCCTCTGTGGCTTAGTTTCACTAGAGCGCCCATCTGCCATTCTGATTCCTAAAGATGATGGGAGCGGACGGTGTTCAGGTGGTTAATATTCTTGCAAGTGGTGTTCTTTGCAGGTGCCTCATGGCTGGTATGTTCATTTGAATTGTATGAAATGTAGGGAAGTGCCATGAAATCACCTGGTGGGTATCCCAAGGTCTGATGGCTAGTTGGGAGGACATCATTGTGCAGTGATAACCTTGAGTCACGCCACCAGTGTGCAGTGTAGTTTATGACACTTAAATCTCAGTCACTCCCCCAGCCCCCACTGCTCTAAGTGGTGTGCAAATGAGCATCGATTACTATGGCCCGATTTTCTCTCAGGGGTGGCCTATCACTCAAAGTGGGTATCACAGATCCCCACCCTCTCTGCCTAGTTGTGCCCACGTAGTTTGATACACCCCTCCCCCCAAACCCCACCGTCCTGTTCTTGGTGTCCAAATGAGCGGCAAGTATGCCTTACGGGTTCTCAGCACCCACAGGGGTCACATACTCATGGGCTCCACGTTGCTGTGCAGCTGCTGTAAACTGCAGAATAATTGTAGGTCATTCATGTCGCATGGTGATGGCCAAAAGCACGCCCCCCTTTTCCCATTTTCCCAATGTGCCACTGCTGCCATCGCCCCCACCCCTGTGTTCCAAGTTCTGGAAGTCTGTTCTTCCTGCTGCTCTTAAACACCCAGGTACCCGCCCCCCCACAGTCCACACTTGCTCACGTGGGCGGCTGTACGTGCTGGACAGTGGAAACAGAATCAGCCCACACTGGAGCAAGAATGTGTAGCTCTTGTGCTGGTGCTAGTGCCCTGACTCTTCCCCCATCACCTGCTCTCAGAGTTTGCCAGCAGTATTGTCTTTGGCTGCACCCATAGGCTCTGCTATATGATTGACATCATGTCCCTCAAAATGCGGGTGAAGAACACATGCAGCACGTGACGTTGGCTTCAAAAACCCTGTGATCCCTCCGCTTTTCCATCGTCCCTCAATTAGGGACCAACTTCTGTTTGTGTCCCCGTGTGTCCCCTATCAGCGGCTGGAGTGTTCCAGTTTATGATCCGGTGAAAGGATGAGACCAGCCTCAAAGCAGTGAAAGTTCCAGTTGCACAGTCCATATTTCCACCATAACTCTGCATCCAGTGTTGACGTATGCTGCAAATCATTTTGTTGCTCAGCCATGTCCCACCTGAGTTAGTCCTCACTTAGTCTTTCCCCTTTCCTATTCTCCCAAGTGCTGGTGTATTCCTGACCTCCCTTCACGCCTGGCTCAGTCTTCCCTTTATTCCCAATGGAACGTACTGTAACATGGAGAGTGGCAGCAATTCATTTCTGTTGTCCAGCCCCTGGTGGCAGCATATGCTTGGTGCACTTGCTGTGCCATCCTAGCTGGGCCCTGCCATTGTGCTACCATCTTGTAGTTCCCCGCTGACACTGCAAGCTCAGGGCTGTTCCGCCCCTTTCTCTGCAGCTGAGATGACTGGCAAGTATGCCTGGCTGCGGACTGCTGACCCAGCACCCACAGGGGTCGCATCTTCATGGGCCGCCTGTTGCTGTGCAGCTGCAGGGAAAGCCTGTGACACTAAATGCAGCTTGTCCCTTCCGAGCTGGGCAAAGAGCGGTGTCCCCCTTCCCTTTCCCCAGTCTTGAGCTACCACTGCTGCCCCTGCCCTGTCAGTCCTGCAAGCCTGGTCTTTTGACTGCTTCTCGTCCCTCAGGCCCCACCACCGTCTGCACGCACTGCCTTGGGGAGTTGCTGTTGTTGGACTAAGCTAGGTGGAGTCAGGCTAGAATCTGTAATTACATGTGCAGTGCCAGATTTCAGCATTACTGGCAGCATCTGTGGTGGCCTCAGCTCCATGCATATTCCCTCCAGTGTGAGCAAGCTTAGTTCCCTAAAGGGCTGTTGCATGACATGCTAAGTTCCCGTGCATGTGTGTCCATCTTTTGAGCTACCTTTACCTGTACTGGCCTGGGAAATGCTTGTGATATGCTCCCATTCTTCCCTGTTCCACAATCCCATGAACACAGGAACCCATGCTTGAACCACTCATGGTTGCATTTGCAATATTTGGTACATGTCAAGCTGTCACTGAGTGTTTGAAGCTCTTGTGCTGTTGCAGCTAAGTAAGTGTATGCCTTCTTCTCGGGAGTCTATGCTGCTGAGCACTGGAATATGAACTATGATACCTGAGCAAATCCTGTGGCTACCCTGCTCCTCCCCCTCTGTGGTTTTTGTTTTGTCTCAGCCCTCATTGACTTCATCCAACCCCTGCCCGCTCGCTCCATCCTGTTGTTCATGATACGCACTAAAAGGCTATTTTTTTATGTGAGTCGTGAAGCAGTAAGCGGTGAGCAGTATTTCAAGGTGCTGCATGTCCTTGGAAGTGGTGGACTTTCTTGGATTCCTGCTTCCTTTCCACGGTTGCCCACTGTGTGTTTGTGTGGCCACCTCAGGGCTTGTCTGCCAGCATCAGCACCACCACCCCCTCCAGCGTATCTTACTTCCTTCCACGCACTTCTCCCTTCCTCCTCCCCTCCTGTTCCCTCCCCCGAGCGCTCACAGGAACGCGTGCCGGCCCCCCTCCTCGCTGTCCTCTCAAGGTCGTGCGAGCACCTTCTTGGTAGCACAGGCTGCTCGTGGCTGAGCTGCTGAATCCTCATGGGCTCCTCATAGCTGGGCAGCTGCAGGAAGTCTGCGGGCACTAACTGCGTTTTGTCTTCTGCCGCGCATCAGGGGAACCAACCCCGTCACCTCCTCAACTGATGGCCGCTGCCGCTCTGCAGCAGCTGAGTCCTCACTGTGCCCATTCTTTTTCCCCAGCTCACCGCTGAGCGATCGTCTGTGTGGACCAGAGACCTTCACTGTGTGAGAAGCGCTCCACCCTGTCCAGCAAGGCCTGCAGTGGCAGCGCTCGTGCTCGCTGCACGTCATCTCTGTAAGGCCCCACCTCCTCCAGCCTGCCAGTTCTTCAGCAGCAGCGCCCCCCTTGGGGGCGCAGGCCTCACCCACACACAGGCCCTCCTGCGTCACCCATCCCACATCCCTGCATTGCCGGCGCGTGGCGTCTCAGTGGTGTTTGGGTGATCCGTCAGTGTGTTCCCGTATCCCACCCTGCGAACTGTGACGGTGTGTGTCCCGCATCTCCGCTGCCTGCTGCGGGACAGTCCTCACTGACTGAGTGCTACGCTCTTCCGGTGAAAGGAGAAGCCCATTCGAAGAGCATTGAGGGCTGGAGTCACACGCTCAGGGGCATTTGAAACCGTCAGTTTCACATCCAGTGCCCAGTGCCTTCCCACCTTCCCCTGTGTTGTTGACCAGAACCGAGGGGCTATTCCGTTCAGTTCATGGCACTCAGCCCTGGAACGATTCTCGCCACTTCCCGCCAGGCCTCTCCCCCAATGCATCCCCACCCAGTCCACTTCCTCCCTCCTCCCACCCATCTAGACCCTGGACTTTCATGTGCCCACGCTCTTTTGGTTTTGTTTCCAGTTTCCCCTGAAATAAATGTGAGATGATAACTGTGTGTGAGCTGCTCGAGTCAAGGTGTGTGTGCGCCCTCAGCTGTTTCTAGTTCCGCTGTGCCGTCAGCCGCTGGGAAGCTAAGGGGCCCCTTTTCTTCGGGATGCACTCGTCCTGGGTTCTCTGCCAGCATCAGCGGTGCGGGGGCAGGCAACCGTGGGAGATGGGAAGCTGTTTGGTTGAGACAGGGGACCCTCCACAACAGTGTCATTGCTCTTCCTGCCATCCTTCGTGTCCCCCTCCCCCTTTCCTGTTTCCCTTGGTGTGCACAAGCATGCTTCCTGCCGTGCTCTCAGCCCATCGACCTGTGTTCGGTCACAAGTGTTGGTGGCCAGCTCCCCCTGGGGTGCCTCTTGCTTGGTCTGCGCCTTCCCCCTCAGTGTTCCCTTTGTCCCCAGAGCGTCCCCAGTGCTTTCTGAGGGAGCAGATGCTGTCCTGGGGGGTGTCTTGCCCGAGAGCCAGGGCTTTTGTCTGTGGCATCTCTGCCAAAATCACCATGTGTGCCTGTCCCCCCCCCTTCCCTCATTTTTGTTGCGGTCGTTCCCTCTTCCCAGTGTCCACCCTCACACACACCCCGTCTCCCCCCACGCCATGATTGACGGAGTCGCTTATACACGCACACAGCTCTGAAACTCACCAGGGTGGTGGGGCCGGGGACAGGGGCACACAAGATCAGCTGCTGGGCAAGGTGGTGTCAGGGGGTCATGGGAGGTCCATGCAGGGTAAGGGCTTGGTGCCAGGTCAGTCTTTGAGCGGCCTGGGAGGGTGGCTGGGTGTTTTGACCTTCATGACTCATTTTCTGAGCTGCTGTGGAATGGGGAGTGCAGATGAGCTGCTTGGTTTCGGGGCATGCAATTGGAGGGTGATGCGGGAGAGTGCCCCTCCATGTCCATGGCAGTGTGCGAGGGTGGGCAGCCGTGATGGGTGTGGTGTCCGACCGAGGCGGCCCTCCACAGCACACTTTCTAGGCGTCCGGCTCCAGCAGCAGCATCGTGCTCTCTTGCACTTCTTTTCCCTGTGTGGTGGGTGAGTGGTGAGTGGCTCTGCCCTGTGGATTTCTGTGCGCCTGGGAGCAGCAGGAAAGCCTTTGTGTTTTGGACCTGCCTTGTACACGTTCCCTGTTGTGCTCCCCCCCACACTAGTCATTCCCTGAGAAGCCTCTTTTCCTGGCCAAGGTTGTGTGAGAGCTATCCCCAAACTTACACTTCTGGCTTCCCGTGTCTCCCTTGCCAGGCAATCGGGCCCTCTCGCTCTCGTGTCTCATCCCCGAACAATCACCTCCTTCCTCGCCCTCTTTCGCGCCCCCGATGTGGATGTGTTGTCAGGGAAGTCGTAATGCTGCGCCTGGCAGGGAGGTTTTCCTCTCTCCCCTCCCCCGGCATCCTCTTCACGTCAGTAAACATCGCAAGTCTGCATCTCCTCCCCCTAACGCCTCTCAAGTTTCTTGTGACCTGCTCTCCTTTATCTCCCCCAGACGCTATTTCTTTCCTTGGCCACAATCATCTGCTTCGACCCCCGGGGACACAGGCTGTTTTTCTGCTGCGTTGCACCTCTCTCAAGCTGTCTCCCCCTCGCGCCTCTCAGCCCCGTCAGCCCAGCATGCAAAGTTGCAGCCACAACCCTTCCTTCCCCGATCTCAGAGGTTTTTGGCTCCTGCCCGGAGGGGAGGCTCCTGCTCTGTCCTTGGAGTCCACCCCCCACCACAGTGAGAGCCAGGCACATGTTCTCTTTGTGCTCCTGCACAGGCACTCACCTCCTAGCACAGCAGCTCCTGTGTGCTAAACCGAGTGTTGTGTTTCCGTGTCCTCGGCAGATTGAATTTCCACGAAAGCCATCGGATGTCCACCTCAGAAATGTCTTTCTTTGTCCTGTGATGCCCACCTGTTAAAAAAGGAGGCAGCATTATCCACGCACATTTGCCATGAATGGCTTCGCACGCTCGCCTGCCTCCATAAGAGAGTCATGACTGTCTGTACTTGACTTTCCCAGCTGTGCTACTGCCCTAGGAACATGTGGTATTCTTGCATTCCCTCTGCCCGACAAAGGCTCTTCCCTCACAGCAGCTGCTGCGATTCCGGACTTACATTTCCCACATTTTGTCTTCCTGTTTCCCATTCCATCAGTGGGGAGCGTTAGTAGCGCAGGCCTAGAGAAGTATGGAGTTAGGCGGAGTGGGAGAAAGCAGAAGGGATCTCAGAGTGCAGAGTGCAGTTGGGGAGCACAGGGTGGAGGCATGGGGTCTGTTCGCTTACTTGTTTCCGAAGCCTTCTCTCGTTTGCGCGCACTCTCCTGGATATTCTTTGTCTTCCACAGGACTCCATTACTTTGCCGTCATTGTGATCTTTGACAAGTCTTTGACTTTATGGTCGCCTTTGTTTCCTTTGGCGTGCACAGAAACTGATTATGTGTTCTGAAAGAATCCCTACTTTTCACGTTGCAAGCTGAGGTCATGTTACCTTTGAGTTTGCCCTGTTTGCTGCGCTTTTAAGGGTGGGCGGGTGCGTGCTGTGATGTTCGGTCTTAAGTACCATGACAGAGGCACTTCCTCACAGCTTTCCCATTTCCTTATTGACTTCATGTTTTGGTGGTGGGTGTCTGGGGTCTGTACTGATTTTCTAGGGGTGTTCTGTTTCACAGTGTGCCGCTTCAGGGTCGAGGGCCGTGAGGCTATCGCCCCTGATGTCGGAAATCATATCCCTTATGTGCCTTCATTTCTCGCCCCGCTGTCTGAAACAGCCAGTGTCTGCCGGAGCTGTCTTGCCCGGCCTTAACGGGGCTCCCTTTGGCGAGAATGTCACGCTCAGTGAAGGGTTTCCCTATGGGGCAGAATGTGCGTCCCGAGGTATGCCTTCTCCCTCCTCCCCAAGAGCTTTTCAGTTGGCCAAGGACACCCGGGCTGGAGTCGCCCAGGAGGGAGGATGTGGCCCTTCCTCCTCGGAGCTGACCTCGTTCAGATTTCATTTCTGAGGCCCTGGTTCCTTGCTCTCACTCTAGGAGCTCAATGCCCATTTCTCAGCCCCAAGTAGCCACAGCCACCCGTATGTCCCCTAAACATTCGCTTTTCTGTGGCTTGCCTCACCCCTTCTTGTTACTTGCATTCCACCTGATCATGTTATAGTGCTGTTGAATGAAATGGAGTTCGACATTTTACCCAAAAAAGGCAATGTCGTGCCTCCAATAGACAACTCACCCAGCTTCAGCGTATGCGACGCCGGGCAGACGGCGGGGCGCAACGGGCCACTTTCCGGATTCCAGCGCCGAGTCCGAGTCCCAGTCCGAGTCCGAGTCAGGTTGGTGCTCCCGGGTGAGCTGCTTTGTCTTCCTCCCGCTCCAGCGGTGTGCAGGCCGTGAGGTCTTTGCTGTTTCTCCCGCAGTTTCCGGACTTTACTCCAGCGGCTCTTTGTGCGTCTGCGGGGAGGCTGAGTCACGGAGGAGTGCTACGGGGAGCAACTGGGGAGATGGCGACGCGGTCTTGTGATTTTTCTGGCAAAGGAAAGTGCGTCGTTGGCCCCCGTGGAACTCATTGGATGCTGGATTCCGGGCGTGGGGGAGAGATTACCTGGGAAAAGGCAGCGATTGTGTGTAGAGTGAGGTGATGGGCATTCCCTTGTCTCGCAGGGAGGGGAGGGTGCTGTGTCCTTGACCCGCTTGATGTGGTGCGATTACGGTGATGGCTATGACAAAGGCCAATTCTGCCAGCGCCCTTTGTTCTGCCCTCATGGCTTTGGAAAGAGGGAAGTCGGCCCTTGCCCAGAGAGCTTGCAGCTACGTGCGCTCCGTCCGCATACAATCGCTCAGCTTAGCCTGGAGCTGGCCGTTCCGCAGTGATAGGGGAGGCCCCTGTGCTCAGCACAGGAATGTGCCCCGCCCGCCCGAGTGCCTCCCTCCGTGGGTCGGTTCACGGTTTGGTGCGGGCAGTGATCTGCGATCCGGCTGTCCCTGGCTTGATTTTTGGGGACAGCGTCTGAGGAAAAGGAGCCCTGGCTCCGGAAAGCACACGTCGGACCTGAGCACGGCGTCTGCGGTTTTGACTTTTGCTGTGAGTGTCGCAGGGGACGGGGGGAGGACAGCGCAGTGTGGGGTGTGGATGGTTCTGTGGGCCCCCCGTTGAGTGCCTTGGCAAAAGTTAAGGATGCTCTGCTTATGCTTCCTTTTCCCGCCGCCAGTTTGGTGTGTCAGGGTCCACAAAGGTGGAAGAGCTACTTCTGTAGCCTGCGCGGCTGCCCGACCTTTCTGGGCTCCCCCGTGGTTGTTGCCGTGCGGAGTCCTTGCCGTTTTCCGTCTGCGCTTTTCCTATGCGTCCCCCTTCCCTCACACATGCAAGTGTCTCTTCCTCCTTGGGGCGCGTGCATTTCATTTGCGGTCCTCTGCTGCCATCTTGTGGTCATTGTTGGAATAGCACCTCAATTTCCCGAAAAGTGCGTGGGTGCGGTTAGGGTTTGGTGCGTGTGCTTTCTCGTGGCAGTGTCGTGTGCCAATATTTTATTCCTTCCATGACTACTGCTTTTCTTTCTATTCTCTTTATGAATTCCGGAATTCCGTTCTCTGAGGCCTGAGGGACACTTTCTTTGTCTTGCGTTTCCTGTCTGTGGAGTGAAGTGAGTGAATGAGTGGAAAAGGTCGTTTGGCGCGCTGGATCTCTGCTGCCGCCTGCTGTTACCTTTGGGTAAAGCTGTTCAGTGTATTTCCATTGGAAGCATTGCTGTGTGCTTTATCAGCACGTTGTGCAATGCACTTTGAGGCTACTGTCCCTCCCGCGGTCCCCTTTGGTTTTGCCGCCAGTTACAGCACATGCTGTTCGCTGAGTGCAGTGCTCGTCATTGTCTCCAGATGTTCTTGCGCGCATGTACGCAGCGTTTATTATTTCCCCATTTTTAACGGGTGTATTTCATTGGTTTGTTAGCGGACTGGAAGGGAGACGGAGAGAGAGGAGGAGACATGGGTGACAGAGATGCGGCAATCCGCTGCCTCTTGCACTTCTCACGTCCCCCTTGGGGATGCGCGCGCACCCAAGGCACAGGCTCCTGACTGGGATCCTTGAGTCCGCAGACCGACGCTGTATCCATTGAGTTGTACTTGTCATGCCTGCACGCAGCATTTTCCACTTGTCCGTCACATTGCTTCCGTTACGCTCATTTGCCTTTTTATGTTTGACTCTCACCATCGTGTCTTGCGTGTCCCGATGCTTCCATGACAGTTCGCAGTGCGCGGAAATGATTGCAGTTCGCCGTGTTTCCCTCCATTTGCTTTTCCTCCGTGATGCCGGCAGACGATCGCTGTTGATTTCCACATTCTCAGTGTGTCGGCATTGTGTGCTTGTGTTTGCAGTGTGTTCTTTTGGGTTCTCCATCGGTAGAGGGTGGCCGGTCCCAGTGTCTGCAGTGGCGTGTGTTTGCGGCATAATTCTGTGATGTGGGTAGTCTTCCTTTGTCTTCTGTTCTGAGGTTTTCCTGTCTCTGTTTTCTGTTCCTGTAAAGAGCTATTGGCAGTGTGTTGCTCCGAGAGGGTGGCCATTCCACATCCAGTGGATGATCACACTTGGTGAGAGATGGAGACCCAGTGATGGCTGCTGCCTGCCATTCTATTACTCGCTGTCACATTTGAAGTGCATGCAGACCTTTGCTTTGTGGATTGTGCTCTTGCTTTCCGCTACTTGTATCGCCAGTGTTGCGTGTACTGCCGTTACAGACTTTTTCTTGCGGTTCAGTTTTCTGTAGGTATTCTTCTTTGAGGTTCGCCCTCCTTCCCAAGACAGTTCTTTGTTTGCTGGGTGACTTCATCAAGTGCTCACTCGCTTTTCCATGGCAGTTGTGGCGAATTGTGCCTGAGCAAAGAGTTCCTTGCACCTGTGTTTAAAGCATTCCATTCCACTGTGCTCCCGCCTAACACTGAACTTATCTTGTCTGCTGTGGTATGCACTTTCAGGCATGTGGAACAGGTGGCTTTCATTGTTTCGGTCCACAGGATGCCACAGGACTTACTTGCTGGAATGTTTGTCACTGTGACTTTGCTTTGTGGCTATCAGGCTAGATGATCATGCATGGGCTTGTGAGTGCCCTGCATGCTTGCTTGCCAGTCCATAGCGGTGGCCAAGAAAGGTGCAACAAATGCGCGCGTTCTTCCCCTTTGGCAATGTTCGTCTGCTCCCCCGTGTCCTCTGTCTGCCTAAGGAAGTCTTATAAAACCTCTCCCTGCATGCAGTTTCCAGAAAGTGAGAGTTTGCCCCTGTGTGCCTTGCGTGCCTGCTGCAGCGCAGATAGCTGAAGCTGCACTTGTTCTCCAGTGGGAAGAGGCATTCGTTGACATGTGATTTGAATCCCTGTCCATTGTCCTCATTTCATGATGGTCGTTTCTGTCATTCGAGTTCCTCAAAGTCGCCCTTGTTCGCCTGGAGTTCCCCAAGCCTGAGAATGTCGCATGTCTGTGTGTGCTATGCTGCGCATGTCGTCATTTCCATTTGCCTGTCAGTGTTCGAAGACAGGGACTCCATTTCCTTGCTTAAGTGGTATTCTATTTTAACTCATCATTTGAGTGGACTTCTCTGTTATTGGCAATTTCCCAGCATTGCCTTGGCACTGCATGTCGTGCGCTGGTTGTGTGAATTACAAGCGTTGTTACTTGCTTTGGTTTGCATGGCTGCCTTGGAGTGATTTCCTTTGATACGTGCAAGGGCACAACGCTGTTGTCTGCGTTCGGTTACTTTTCCCTTTGTTTCATTGGCTGTTTGCTCTGAAGTGTGTTTTCTGCAGGACCAGGGGTCCTGTTTTCAAGATTCTGTTGCTGTGCTTTTATGTGCTGAAGATGTCCTGCTAACATTTTTTCCCCGCTTTAGGTTAGCTATCTGTTACTCAGAGAAGAAAGGAAGGAAGGAGGCAGGGATTGAGGGAGGGAGGGAGGGAGGGAGGGAGGGATGCAGAAGGAAGGCAGAATGAAGGAAGAATGGAGGAAGAAGAAAGGAAAAAAGAAGAAAGGAAAATTTTGGGGTTCTGGGTTCGGGTTAGGGTTAGGGTAGGGTTAGGGTACGGGTTAGGGTACGGGTTAGGGTACGGGTTAGGGTTAGGGTTAGGGTTAGGGTTAGGGTTAGGGTACGGGTTAGGGTACGGGTTAGGGTTAGGGTTAGGGTACGGGTTAGGGTACGGGTTAGGGTACGGGTTAGGGTACGGGTTAGGGTTAGGGTACGGGTTAGGGTACGGGTTAGGGTACGGGTTAGGGTACGGGTTAGGGTACGGGTTAGGGTACGGGTTAGGGTACGGGTTAGGGTTAGGGTACGGGTTAGGGTTAGGGTTAGGGTACGGGTTAGGGTTAGGGTACGGGTTAGGGTACGGGTTAGGGTACGGGTTAGGGTACGGGTTAGGGGTACGGGTTAGGGTACGGGTTAGGGTTAGGGTACGGGTTAGGGTTAGGGTACGGGTTAGGGTTAGGGTTAGGGTTAGGGTACGGGTTAGGGTTAGGGTACGGGTTAGGGTACGGGTTAGGGTACGGGTTAGGGTACGGGTTAGGGTACGGGTTAGGGTTAGGGTACGGGTTAGGGTTAGGGTACGGGTTAGGGTACGGGTTAGGGTACGGGTTAGGGTACGGGTTAGGGTACGGGTTAGGGTACGGGTTAGGGTACGGGTTAGGGTACGGGTTAGGGTACGGGTTAGGGTACGGGTTAGGGTACGGGTTAGGGTACGGGTTAGGGTACGGGTTAGGGTACGGGTTAGGGTACGGGTTAGGGTACGGGTTAGGGTACGGGTTAGGGTTAGGGTACGGGTTAGGGTTAGGGTTAGGGTTAGGGTTAGGGTTAGGGTACGGGTTAGGGTTAGGGTACGGGTTAGGGTTAGGGTACGGGTTAGGGTTAGGGTACGGGTTAGGGTTAGGGTTAGGGTTAGGGTTAGGGTTAGGGTACGGGTTAGGGTTAGGGTACGGGTTAGGGTTAGGGTACGGGTTAGGTTAGGGTTAGGGTTAGGGTTAGGGTTAGGGTTAGGGTTAGGGTTAGGGTTAGGGTTAGGGTTAGGGTTAGGGTTAGGGTTAGGGTTAGGGTTAGGGTTAGGGTTAGGGTTAGGGTTAGGGTTAGGGTTAGGGTTAGGGTTAGGGTTAGGGTTAGGGTTAGGGTTAGGGTTAGGGTTAGGGTTAGGGTTAGGGTTAGGGTTAGGGTTAGGGTTAGGGTTAGGGTTAGGGTTAGGGTTAGGGTTAGGGTTAGGGTTAGGGTTAGGGTTAGGGTTAGGGTTAGGGTTAGGGTTAGGGTTAGGGTTAGGGTTAGGGTTAGGGTTAGGGTTAGGGTTAGGGTTAGGGTTAGGGTTAGGGTTAGGGTTAGGGTTAGGGTTAGGGTTAGGGTTAGGGTTAGGGTTAGGGTTAGGGTTAGGGTTAGGGTTAGGGTTAGGGTTAGGGTTAGGGTTAGGGTTAGGGTTAGGGTTAGGGTTAGGGTTAGGGTTAGGGTTAGGGTTAGGGTTAGGGTTAGGGTTAGGGTTAGGGTTAGGGTTAGGGTTAGGGTTAGGGTTAGGGTTAGGGTTAGGGTTAGGGTTAGGGTTAGGGTTAGGGTTAGGGTTAGGGTTAGGGTTAGGGTTAGGGTTAGGGTTAGGGTTAGGGTTAGGGTTAGGGTTAGGGTTAGGGTTAGGGTTAGGGTTAGGGTTAGGGTTAGGGTTAGGGTTAGGGTTAGGGTTAGGGTTAGGGTTAGGGTTAGGGTTAGGGTTAGGGTTAGGGTTAGGGTTAGGGTTAGGGTTAGGGTTAGGGTTAGGGTTAGGGTTAGGGTTAGGGTTAGGGTTAGGGTTAGGGTTAGGGTTAGGGTTAGGGTTAGGGTTAGGGTTAGGGTTAGGGTTAGGGTTAGGGTTAGGGTTAGGGTTAGGGTTAGGGTTAGGGTTAGGGTTAGGGTTAGGGTTAGGGTTAGGGTTAGGGTTAGGGTTAGGGTTAGGGTTAGGGTTAGGGTTAGGGTTAGGGTTAGGGTTAGGGTTAGGGTTAGGGTTAGGGTTAGGGTTAGGGTTAGGGTTAGGGTTAGGGTTAGGGTTAGGGTTAGGGTTAGGGTTAGGGTTAGGGTTAGGGTTAGGGTTAGGGTTAGGGTTAGGGTTAGGGTTAGGGTTAGGGTTAGGGTTAGGGTTAGGGTTAGGGTTAGGGTTAGGGTTAGGGTTAGGGTTAGGGTTAGGGTTAGGGTTAGGGTTAGGGTTAGGGTTAGGGTTAGGGTTAGGGTTAGGGTTAGGGTTAGGGTTAGGGTTAGGGTTAGGGTTAGGGTTAGGGTTAGGGTTAGGGTTAGGGTTAGGGTTAGGGTTAGGGTTAGGGTTAGGGTTAGGGTTAGGGTTAGGGTTAGGGTTAGGGTTAGGGTTAGGGTTAGGGTTAGGGTTAGGGTTAGGGTTAGGGTTAGGGTTAGGGTTAGGGTTAGGGTTAGGGTTAGGGTTAGGGTTAGGGTTAGGGTTAGGGTTAGGGTTAGGGTTAGGGTTAGGGTTAGGGTTAGGGTTAGGGTTAGGGTTAGGGTTAGGGTTAGGGTTAGGGTTAGGGTTAGGGTTAGGGTTAGGGTTAGGGTTAGGGTTAGGGTTAGGGTTAGGGTTAGGGTTAGGTTAGGGTTAGGGTTAGGGTTAGGGTTAGGGTTAGGGTTAGGGTTAGGGTTAGGGTTAGGGTTAGGGTTAGGGTTAGGGTTAGGGTTAGGGTTAGGGTTAGGGTTAGGGTTAGGGTTAGGGTTAGGGTTAGGGTTAGGGTTAGGGTTAGGGTTAGGGTTAGGGTTAGGGTTAGGGTTAGGGTTAGGGTTAGGGTTAGGGTTAGGGTTAGGGTTAGGGTTAGGGTTAGGGTTAGGGTTAGGGTTAGGGTTAGGGTTAGGGTTAGGGTTAGGGTTAGGGTTAGGGTTAGGGTTAGGGTTAGGGTTAGGGTTAGGGTTAGGGTTAGGGTTAGGGTTAGGGTTAGGGTTAGGGTTAGGGTTAGGGTTAGGGTTAGGGTTAGGGTTAGGGTTAGGGTTAGGGTTAGGGTTAGGGTTAGGGTTAGGGTTAGGGTTAGGGTTAGGGTTAGGGTTAGGGTTAGGGTTAGGGTTAGGGTTAGGGTTAGGGTTAGGGTTAGGGTTAGGGTTAGGGTTAGGGTTAGGGTTAGGGTTAGGGTTAGGGTTAGGGTTAGGGTTAGGGTTAGGGTTAGGGTTAGGGTTAGGGTTAGGGTTAGGGTTAGGGTTAGGGTTAGGGTTAGGGTTAGGGTTAGGGTTAGGGTTAGGGTTAGGGTTAGGGTTAGGGTTAGGGTTAGGGTTAGGGTTAGGGTTAGGGTTAGGGTTAGGGTTAGGGTTAGGGTTAGGGTTAGGGTTAGGGTTAGGGTTAGGGTTAGGGTTAGGGTTAGGGTTAGGGTTAGGGTTAGGGTTAGGGTTAGGGTTAGGGTTAGGGTTAGGGTTAGGGTTAGGGTTAGGGTTAGGGTTAGGGTTAGGGTTAGGGTTAGGGTTAGGGTTAGGGTTAGGGTTAGGGTTAGGGTTAGGGTTAGGGTTAGGGTTAGGGTTAGGGTTAGGGTTAGGGTTAGGGTTAGGGTTAGGGTTAGGGTTAGGGTTAGGGTTAGGGTTAGGGTTAGGGTTAGGGTTAGGGTTAGGGTTAGGGTTAGGGTTAGGGTTAGGGTTAGGGTTAGGGTTAGGGTTAGGGTTAGGGTTAGGGTTAGGGTTAGGGTTAGGGTTAGGGTTAGGGTTAGGGTTAGGGTTAGGGTTAGGGTTAGGGTTAGGGTTAGGGTTAGGGTTAGGGTTAGGGTTAGGGTTAGGGTTAGGGTTAGGGTTAGGGTTAGGGTTAGGGTTAGGGTTAGGGTTAGGGTTAGGGTTAGGGTTAGGGTTAGGGTTAGGGTTAGGGTTAGGGTTAGGGTTAGGGTTAGGGTTAGGGTTAGGGTTAGGGTTAGGGTTAGGGTTAGGGTTAGGGTTAGGGTTAGGGTTAGGGTTAGGGTTAGGGTTAGGGTTAGGGTTAGGGTTAGGGTTAGGGTTAGGGTTAGGGTTAGGGTTAGGGTTAGGGTTAGGGTTAGGGTTAGGGTTAGGGTTAGGGTTAGGGTTAGGGTTAGGGTTAGGGTTAGGGTTAGGGTTAGGGTTAGGGTT